>NW_027397083.1:25310253-25335493 GCF_003265705.2 Callorhinus ursinus | reverse complement strand
TCATATTCCATTATATATATAAATCTCACAGATTTTATATATATATAATTGTATGTTTATATACTATACATGTATATATACATATATACATATAATGTATATAATGTATACATATAATGTGTGATGTGTATATATATATATAAAATCTGTGAGATTTATATATATAATGGAATATGACCATATATATGTAGTGGAATATTACTCAGCCATCAAAAAGAATGAAATCTTGCCATTACATACATTACATGTATATAATATATACACACATATATTATAATATATATAATATATATATGTATATATACACTTATTTATATATTTTATATATACACACACACACACACACACATACACACACACACACATCTTTATCTATTCATCAGTCGATAGACATCTGGGCTCCGAATCACTATGTTTATATCCTTTGGATAAATGCCTACTAGTGCAATTGCTGGGTCATAGGGTAGTTCTATTTTTAACTTTTTGAGGAGTCTCCATCCTGTTTTCCAGAGTGGCTCTACCAGTTTGCCTTCCCACCAACAGTGTAAGAGGTTTCCCCTTTCTCCACATCCTTGCCAACATCTGTTGTTTCCTGAGTTGTGAACTTTAGCCATTTTGACTGGTGTGAGGTGGTATCTCATTGTGGTTTTGATTTATATTTCCCTGATGCCAAGTGATGTTGTGCATCTTTTCATGTGTCTGCTAGGCATTCGTATCTCTTCTTCGGAGAAATGTCTGTTCATGTCTTCTGCCCATTTCTTGACTGGATTTTTTATTTTTTTGGAGTATTGAGTTTGATAAGTTCTTTATAAATTTTGGATACTAGCCCTTTATCCAATATGTCATTTGCAAATATCTTCTTCCATTCCATAGGTTGCCTTTTAGTTTTATTGATTTTTTCCTTTGCTTTGCGGAAACTTTTTATCTTGAGGAAGTCCCAATAGTTTATTTTTGCTTTTGTTTCCCTTGCCTCCTAGAGACGAGTCTAGTAAGAAGTTGCTGTGGCTGAGTTCAAAGAGGTTGCTGCCTGTGTTCTCCTCTAGGATTTTTGATGGATTCCTGTCTTACATTTAGGCTTTCATCCATTTGGAGTTTATTTTTGTATGTGGTGTAAGAAAGTGGTCCAGTTTCATTCTTCTGCATGGGACTGTCCAATTTTACCAACAACATTTGTTGAAGAGACTGTCTTTTCTCCATTGGATATTCTTTCCTGCTTTGTCGAAGATTAGTTGACCAGATAGTTGAGGGTCCATTTCTGAATTCTCTATTCTGTTCCATTGATCATGTGTGTTTTTGTGCCAGTACCATATTGTCTTGATAATTACAGCTTTGTAATACAGCTTAAAGTTCAGAATTGTGATGCCTCCAGCTTTAGTTTTCTTTTTCAGCTTTACTTTGGCTATTTGGGGTCTTTTCTGGTTTCATACAAATTTTAGAATTTTTTGTTCCAGCTCTGTAAAAAATGCTGGTGGTATTTTCATGGGGATTGCATTGAATATGTAGATTGCTTTGGGAGGTGTAAACATTTTAACAGTATTTGTTCTTCCAATCCATGATCAAGGAATGTTTTTCCATTTCTTTGCGTCTTCTTCAATTTCTTTCATAAGTGTTCTATAGTTTTCAGAGTACAGATCTTTTACCTCTTTGGTTAGGTTTATTCTTAGGTATCTTATGGGTTTTGGTGCCATTGTAAATGGGATCAATTCCTTGATTTCCCTTTCTGCTGCTTCATTATTGGTGTATAAAAATGCAACAGACTTCTGTGCATTGATTTTATATCCTGCGACTTTGCTGAATTCCTGTATAAGTTCTAACAATTTTTTGCCAGAGTCTTTTAGGTTTTCTACAGAGTATCATGTTGTCTGCAAAGAGTGAAAGTTTGACCTTTTCCTTGCCGGTTTGGATGCCTTCTATTTCTTTTTGTTGTCTGACTCCTGAGGCTAGGACTTCCAGTACTATGTTGAATGACAGTGGTGAGAGTGGACATCCCTGTCATGTTCCTGACCTTATCGGAAAAGCTCTCAGTTTTTCCCCATTGATGATGATATAAGCTGTGGGTCTTTCATATATTGCCTTTATGATGTGGAGGTATGTTCCTTTTATCCCTACTTTCTTAAGGGTTTTTATCAAGAAAATATGCTGTATTTTGTCAAATGCTTTTTCTGTATCTGTTGAAAGGATCATCTGGTTATCATCCTTTCTTGAATCAATGTGGTATATCACATTGATTGATTTATGGATACTGAACCACTCCTGCAGCCCAGGAATAAATCCCACATGGTCATGGTGAACAATCCTTTTAATGTACTGTTGGATTTGAATAGCTAGTGTCTTGTTGAGAATTTTTGCATCCATGTTCACCAGGGATATTGATCTGTAATTCTCCTTTTATAAAGTGGGGTCTTTGTTTGGTTTTGGGATCAAGGTAATGCTGGCTTCACAGAATGAGTTTGGAAGTTTTCCTTCCAGTTCTATTTTTTGGAACAGTTTCAGAAGAATAGGTATTATTTCTTCTTTAGATGTTTGATAGAGGGGCACCTGGGTGGCTCAGTTGTTTTAAGCGTCTGCCTTCGGTTCAGGTCATGATTCCAGGTCCTGGGATCGAGCCCCGCATCAGGCTGTCTGCTTGGCAGGAAGCCTGCTTCTCCCTCTCCTGCTCCCCCTGCTTGTGTTCCCTCTCTCGCTGTGTCTCTGTCTGTCAAATAAATAAATAAAATCTTAAAAAATAAAAAAAAATAAATAAATGTTTGATAGAATTCCCCCCTGGGAAGCCATCGGGCCCTGGACTCTTGTTTGTTGGGAAATTCAATTTTTGATTCAATTTCTTTGCTGGTTATGGGTCTCTTCAGGTTTTCTATTCCTGTTTCAGTTTTGGTAGTTTATGCTTCTAGGAACTCATCCATTTCTTCCAGATTGCCTAATTCGTTGGCATATAATTGCTCATAATATTCTCTTATAATTGTGTTTCTGTGTTGTTGATTGTGATCTCTCTTCTTTCATTCATGATTTTATTTATTTGGGTCCTTTCTCTTTTTCGTAAGTCTGGTTAGGGTATCAATTTTGTTAATTCTTTCGAAGAAACAGCTCCTACTTTGTTGATCTGTTCTACTGTTTTTTTTTTTTTAATTTCTGTACCATTTATTTCTGCTCTAATCTTTATTATTTCCCTTCTCCTGCTGGATTTAGGCTTTATTTGCTGTTCTTTTTCCCAGTTCCTTTAGGTGTAAAGGTAGGTTCTATATTTGAGACTTTTCTTGCTTCTTGAAGAAGACCTGTATGGCTGTGTACGGCTTTGTTAGGACCACCTTTCCTCGTCTCAGAGGTTTTGGACTGTCATATTTTCATTTTCATTTGCCTCCATGTATTTTTTTTAATTCTTCTTTAATATCCTGGTTAACCCATTCTTGAGTAGGATGGTCTTTAACCTCCATGTATTTGCGGTCTTTCCAAATTTTTTCTTGTGATTGACTTCACGTTTCATAGCATTATGGTCTGCAAACATGCATGGTATGACCTCAGTCTTTTTGTACAGGTTTAGGCCTGACTTGTGACCCAGTATGTGATCTATTCTTGAGACTGTACCATGTATAATGGAAAAGATGTGTATTGTGCTGCTTTAGGATGGAATGCTCTGAATATATCTGTGAAGTCCATCTGGTCCAGTGTGTCATTCAAAGCCCTGGTTTCCTCGTTGATCTTCTGCTTAGATGATCTATCCTTTGCTGTGAATGGGGTGTTAAAATCCCCTACTATTATTATATTATTATCAATGAATTTCTTTAAATTTATTATTAAGTGACTTATGTATTTGGTTGTTCCCAAATTTAGGGGCATTTCCCCTATTATTAAAGCATAATTCTAAATTTTTAGATAAGTCATAAATTTAATTGCAAAAGTTAAAGAGGAGTATATCATTCTTAAAGATCTGTACATGTTATTGTTTGTTGAACAATCTCAACAAACAAACCTCAAATTTACCACAGAAAAGAGAGTGGTAATGAGTTACGGTATTTAATAAAATTCTAGACCCTGTGGCTTGGATGTTAGATGGTTGCACTGCATTTATTTTGTTGAAATGGCAGAGTATGTCTTTTATTTTTCAAATGAAGTCAAATTACGAAATGCCACTTGATGTTATAAATCCGCATATTTTTGTCGGGCATGATTTCTTCCATACAGACTCCAGCTTTATGTCCACTAGAAGAAATAAAAGTACATAAAGAAAAATAAATTCAATTAAAATGTATATAAGGAAAAATTTATACAAAGTTATAAATTATCTGGGAAAGATCTCAAAGGGAGTAGACTTTCTTACACAAAAAGAATTTCATAAATAGCTAGAAATGCTTTTCTAAATTATTGCAACATCACATTCAGATAGTAGCCAGATATGAAAAGCACTATTATGGAAGAATTCATATCTGGGAATGAATATGATATGAAGTATTTTTTCTCTTCTCTGAGTCAGATAACAAAAAATACAAGCAGGAAGAATTTGTAGAAACCAAAAATAACAGGTTTGAGAAAGGGTTAAAGTCATTTCTAACCATTTTGGATGTGATAGAGATGCTAAAAATAGGGGTTTTCTTTTCCCGTCTTATGGTCTGTGGTTGGCCGAGAAAGCATCTTGAATTGAAGTGAGCAACAGGGACAAATAAGTAAATATAGAAAGGGTATGTATATCAGTATTGCCAGGAATTTAACCATAAAATAATATTCCATGATTATTTAAATATCCATGATTATGATTATTAATAAAATAATTAGGAGACAGTTTTATTATAGAGACTTTAAACAGACAAAAATCAAAATAAAAATACTTTTTCAAACTTTTTATAACTAGGTGCTCTAGCCTAATCATGCATCCTCTGTTCTACTGGGCACAACCCATATATTAAAAATACGTCTATGTACGAACTCATGTTTTTATTTTCATCCCAAACCATTTAAGTTGTACAAATACTGTTATGTTTTTTCCTGAAGCCAAAAATCAATTTAAGAAGAAAGGAAAAGAGAAGAGGGTATTAGGAGGGATGCTGCTTATGACCCAACAATTTGCAAAAGATGTAAGAGGAAAAAAGTGAAAGGATAAGTACAGTTTAAAGATGTCTTATTCTATGTGGTCTGGTTTAAGTGCTAGCCTAATAGTCATTACAACTTTGTAACAAGATTAGTTAGACAAATTGAGAATAAATACTTATGTTCACTTATAATAATTTGATACTATGACATTTTGATCAAATGATACAAAATGACAGCCCACAATGATTTGGAAATTAAACCAAACAAAACCAAACCAAATCAAACAAAATTGGTCCTGACCACATTTGAGAAACACTGAGAGTTCAAGCTTAAATACGATACACTATATATCTTGGTCAATAGATAGAAAAAACACTAGGATAGGGTTTTCATAGTACCCCCTTGCTATTATTACTCTTTGGTGAGTCCTGAGAAGCCCTTTAGCATAGTGTGTATTTTGGGGCTTTGAGCCCCCCTGATGTTCTTTCTTGGGTGGAGGGTGTATTTTCTCTTTTACAGGGTATTATGACTTTCATGACTGCCTAATACTGCTAGAGGAGAAATATCTCGATGTTTTGAAGACAATTCTAAGAATCCCTGTAGTAAGGAGAATAAGTACTAAGTACCAGATTGAACTCAGGCTTCTCATATATCATGCATTTTGTTTTTTATATTCTTATTTATTTGGAGACATTTTGTCTCTAAAAGCTCAAGTGTGTTATTTGGATAATTGATATAAAACAAGTCTGTAGGCATTTCTATAAAAAAAAAACAACATCTGGTAGATCAAGAAAAAAAAGGGGGGGAGTGTTTTTAAAGGAAAAATCCTAAATGGTTTGGTGTTGAGGGGCAAGTCATGAAGGGAGAAGACTGATGGCACAAGATATCTGAACTTGCAATGAGATAGAAAAATTAGCCAAACTGATGTGTGGAAATGAATCCAAAGTTAAAGGACTCAGAAGTGGTGGTAATTGCCATACCTTACAGAAGGGTGATCTCAGGAATCACTGCTCCCTTCTCCCCAGTATCCCTTATAATTACACTTTACTTAAGGGATCACTGTACAGATGTAAAATATGTTGTGCAAACATATTTTAATGCATATCTGA
The DNA here is from genome assembly GCF_003265705.2 of Callorhinus ursinus. Taxonomy (NCBI): domain Eukaryota; kingdom Metazoa; phylum Chordata; class Mammalia; order Carnivora; family Otariidae; genus Callorhinus; species Callorhinus ursinus. The sequence goes on along the minus strand of NW_027397083.1, from coordinate 25,329,362 downwards.
GAGGCCATGATTATGTGGGTGGTATTTCAAACACTAGCATATCTGCAAGGGGAGAACTCTGTAGATATTTAAGACAGTGCAGTAACTCAATAGGCTTGAGGATCCTGAGTATCTGGGTGGCAATGCATAAGCTCCCTTGACTATGCAGACAAATAGAAAAAAAAAAAAAGCTGAAGGGCTGAACTGTTACTCATAATCTGTATTTACTCCAAAACTAAAGGAGGATGGTGAACTATAGAAAGAGGACCATCACAGCCTGAGAAAAGAAAGTACTTTCATCCACACTAATGGAACCTCAGTTCTCTTCAGAGCAACAAAGAAGCCAGTTCAGCTTTTTACCACTCTAAACATATTTGCAGCTTGGGATGGCTAGTGACTTAGTTTTGAGCAAAGAAATATAAGTGAGGGTTTCCAATCTGACATGTAAAAGAACTTGGAAATCATCAGTCCCATCCTCACAAGAGAAAAATTGAACAAACTAAAAATCAACAGCTCTTCTTAGATCCACCAGAGAATTGAGGTCATGGGACAAATGAGAAACAAACAATGCTGCTGGAGCCAATACTGTTCCAAGAGGAACACTCAAACTTTAATGGATGAATTGCCGAACCTCACTATGGATTAGCTTCAAAGTTACAAACTTAGGGTGGGGGAGCAGTCTTAGCGAGACCCTCATATTTCCTTGAGTTTTACCTCTAGGAGCCCCACCAGGTCTTCTTGTGATAATCAGGGGGAAAATCTCCTTTAGCTTCCAGCAGTGGGAGGGGAAAAGCAACTATTTTGAAATTCTCCTGAGCTCTCTCTCCTCTTTAATAGGGCATGCCCTCAAAGGAAACTGTTTTGTGACAACCTAACCAATCTGGGTTTTATTAAACCCTTACTGACCTAGGGAAGGGAAATGGCAAAATCCAGACTCTTCTACATAGCAGAGGGAAATACCCAACTCCAGTCCCCTGTAGCTTTCCTGTTTCACTTAAGGGTAAGGGTAGCTAAGTAGTTGTTGGGAAAATCATGTCCTAGGGACACAGGCTCACTGAAAGACCGAGATCTATTCATAGACCTATAATATGCTTCTGTCCCCACCGAACAACTTTCCACCACATTAATAAGGCTCCTACATAACATCAGGGAAGTTAGCTTAACGAACTACAAGCCTCAGATCTTATTTAAGAAAGAGGCTCGAGGGGAACTCAAATACTAGAGGAGACACAAAAATAAAGAGTAAATTTTCACCTCTTCCACCACAGCTATAACATACAGAAAACACAGCCTAAATCCTAGCCGGATCAACACAAAACCTCACACCTAAGGCTTATCTGTCTCAGTTTCTAACTTACCCAATATATCACGTCTGACTCTTAATGTCAAAAAAAAGTGTAAGACATGCTAAAAAGTACAAACAAAAACAAAAAAGAGTCTGAAGAGACAAAGCAAGCATCAGATCCAGACTCAGTTATGGTAGAGATTTGGGAATGATCAGACTGGGAATTTAAAGTAATTGTCATCAATATGCTAAGGGCTCTAATGGAAAAGTGGGCAAAATGCAAGAATGGATTGATAATGTAAGGAGAAAAGGAAACTCTAAGAATCAAAAACAAATGCTAGAAATCTAAAACATTGTAGCATAAATTAAGCATGCCATTGATGGTCTCATAAGTAGACTGACACAGTAGAGAAAAAAAAAATCAAAGCTTGACAACCGTCCAAACTAAAAGACAAAAAGAAAAAAGGATGAGGAAAAAAATGGAATAGAATAACTAAGAACTGTGGGACAATTAAAAAGTGTTAGAAATTTTATCAATAATTAAATTTCAAAATAGAAAGCACCAGGCCCAGATCAGTTCACTGGTGAATTCTACCAAACATTTAAGAAGGAAATTATACCAATTCTCTACAATCTCTTGCAGAAAGTAGAAGCGGAGGGAAAACTTCCTAACTTATTCTGTAAGGCCAGCATTTAATACCCAAACCAAAGACATTACAAGAAAGAAAATGACAGACTACTATCTCTCAAGCATAGATACAAAGATCCTCAACAAAATATTAACAAACTGAATCCAACAATACATGTAAAGAAGCATACACCTGATCAAGTGGGATTTAATCCAGATATGCAAGGCTGGCTCAACATCTGAAAATCAATTAATGTAATCCATCACAACAGGGTAAAGAAGAAAAATCATATGATCATATCAATAGATGTAGAAAAAGCATTTAACAAAATCCAACAGCCATTTATGATACAAAAAAAAAAAAAGCTCTTAGCACAGTAGGAGTACAGGGGAACTGTCTCAACTTGATAAAAACACATCTACAGGGCATCTACATAATATTTAATGGTGAGTAACTAGATGCTTTCCAGCTAACATCAGGAACAAGTCAAGGATGTCCTCTTTCACCATTTCTATTCAACATCACACCAGAAGTCCTAGCTAATGCAATATAAAAGAGGAGGAAATAAAAAGTATACAGATTGGAAAGGAATAAATAAAACTGTCATTCACAGATGACTCTGTTTATATAGAAAATCCCAATGAGTCAACAATAAGAAGAACAAAAAATTCCTGGAACTATTAGGCAAGTTTGCAGGATATAAGTTTAATACAGAAGAGTCATTTGACTTCCTATGTACTAGTAATGAACAACTGGAATTTGAAGTTAAAAACAGAATACCATTTACATTAATACCAAAAAAAGGAAATACTTAGGTATAAGTCTAACAAAATATGTACAGAGTCTGAATGAGGAAAACTGTAAAACTCTGATGAAAAAAGTCAATGATGATCTAAATAAATGGGAGAAGCCCAATGTTCATGTATAAGAAGACTCAATATTGTTAAGAGGTCAGTTCCTTCCAAATTCATCTGTAGATTCAACACAATTTCAATCATTCCAGCAAGTTACTTTGTGGATTTTGACAAATTGAGTCTAAATTTTATATAGAAAAGCAGAAAGATCCAGTGTTGCTAACACAACATTGAAAGGAAAGAACCAAGTTGGAAGACTGACATTACCTGACTTCAAGACTTACAATAAAGTTACAGTAATCAATACAGTGTAGTAATGGTGAAAGAACAGATAAATATTTTATTCAATGGAATAGAATAGAGAGCCCAGAAATAGACCTTAACAGTTAGTCAACAGATCTTTGACAAAAGAGCAAAAGCAATACAATAGAGAAAGGACGGTCTTTTCAACAAATGGTGCAAAACAACTGGGACAACATCCACATGCCAAAAAAAAAAAAAAAAAAATCTAGACACCTTGCACTTTTCAAAAATGAACTCAAAATGTATCATAAACCTAAATATAAAAGGCAAAATTGTACAACTCTTAGATAACACAAAAGAAAAATCTATGTGACCTTGGGAGTGTTTAGATACAACACCAAAGGCATGATCCATGAAAGAAAGAAATAATAAATTAGACTTCATTAAAATTAAAAACTTCTACTTTGGGAAAGACACTATTAGAAGAATGAAAACAGGCAGAGACCAGGGGAAAATATTTGCAAAAATGCATATCTTATAAAGAATGGGTATCCAAAATATATAATGGCTATTAAAACTCAACAAGAAAGTGACCTCAATTAAAAAGTGGGGAAAATATTGAAACAGACACTGTGCCAAAGAAGTTATACAGATAGCAGATAAACATTTGAAAATATTGTCAATAGTATATGTCAAGAGGGAATTGCAAATTAAAACAATGAGGTATCACTACACACCTGTCAGAATGGCTAAGTCCAAAACCCTGATAACATCGAAGTTTAGCAAGGCGGTGGAACTCTCATTCATTGCTGGTGGGGATGCAAAATTATACAACTACTCTGGAAGACAATTTCCCAGTTTCTTATAAAACTCAACATAGTTTTACCATATTATCCAGTAATTGTACTCCTAAATATTTACTCAAATGTGTTGAAAATTTATGTTCATGCAAAAACCTGCACACGAATGTTCATAGCAGCTTTATTCATGATTACCAAAAATTGGAAGCAACCATGGTGTCTTTCAATACGTGCATAAATAAACTGTGACACATGCACACAATGGAATATTAGTGATAAAAAATGGGTTATCAAGCCGTGAAAAGATATGGGGGAACCTTAAATGCATATTGCTGAGTGAAAGAAGCCAATCTGAAAGGCTACATACTGTAAGATTCCAACTATATGACATTCTGGAAAAGGCAAAACTATAGAGACAGTAAGAAGTTCAGTAATTGAAAAAAAAGGGGGGGTGTTGCCTGGGTGGCTCTGACGGCTAAGGGTCTGCCTTCAGCTCAGGTCATGATCTCCAGGTCCTGGGATCAAGCCCCAGGGCAGGCTCCCTCCTCAGTGGGGAGAGTCTGCAAGTCCACTTCTCCCTCTGCCCCTCCCCCTGCTTGTGCTCTCTCTCTCTCTCTCTCACTCAAATAAATAAATCTTTAAAAAAAGTTCAGTGATTGCTAGTGGCTTGAGGCAAGTGAGGGAAGGGATGAATAGGTGGAATACAGGATATTTAGGGCAGTGAAACTATCCTGTATGGTACTGTCATGATGGATAAAGACATTATGCTTTGTCAAAACTCACAGAATTATTCAACTCAAACAGTAAGTCCAACATAACATATAAATATATATATTATCAGCTTTATTGAAGTACACTTGACATACAATAAATTGTGCAGATTTAAAGTGCACATTTTTAGGGGCGCCTGGGTCGGTTACGTGTCTACCTTTGCCTCAAGTCATGACTTCAGGGTCCTGGGACCCAGCCCCGCGTCAGGCTCCCTGCTCAGCGGGGAGCCTGATTCTCCCTCTCCCCTCCCCCTCCCTCAAATAAATAAATAAATAAAATCTTTAAAACAATAAAAATAAAGCGCACATTTTAAAATATTTTGGCACATGTACATCCCTGAGACCATTACCTACAACCGAGATTTTACTTATAAATATATTTTGTATATATATTTCATATATAAGTATATGAAGGAGGCTCTTTTCCTGATCAAAGGGGAGTTGACTCAGCTGCTGGCATATGCTTTTTACCCTTTGTTCTATGCTGTTTTCTACTGGAATGTAGACACGATGTCTACTATTGTAGCAGCCTTTTTGAGACTGCCATTAAAAAGCAGCCTTTTTGAGACAAAGCCATCAAAAAGAATAAAATCTTGCCATTTGCAATGACGTGGATGGAGCTAGAGTGTATTATGCTAAGTGAAATAAGTCAGTCAGAGAAAGACATATACCATATGATTTCACTCATACGTGGAATTTAAGAAACAAAACATGAATGTATGGGAGGGGCTAGATGGGTGATGGGTACTAAAGAGGGCACTTGTGATGAGCACTGGGTGTTGTATGTAAGTGATGAATCACTGAATTCTGTTCCTGAAAGCAATATCGCACTGTATGTTAACTAAAACTTAAATTTAAAAAAAAGATGTGCAAAGAGAGAATAAGCTGTGATTGGTGCAGACTTTTACGATGTTGGAAGTGATCGAGCCTAGGCTGAATAACTATTTGCCAGGAGATTTTATAATTTATTTTCCAAATAATATAATCCAAAAGATTTAAGTAATGATTTTGGGCAGTCAAGATCATATATGGTAAAGCAAAAACTGGAAACCAGAATAATGTGGTTTCTTAATATCTTACTCTTTTCATTAAACCACATCTCCAGGAGACAATTGCAAAGGAGATTTAAATAGGCTCTCTCCTCCTCCCCATTCAACACCCAGCCGCATCTTTTTGTGCAGTGCCACCCGGGTCCCTGAGACACAGTGGCAAAGGTTAAAGTAAATGGATTTGGCTGTAATGGGTTCCTGGTCATCAAGGCTTTTAACTCTGAAAAACTGGATATTGTCACCATCCGTGACCCTTTCATTGATCTCAACTACATGGTCTGCATGTTCCAGTATGATTCCACCCTGACAAATTCAATGGTACAGTCAAGGCTGAGAACTGGAATTGTGTCATCAATGGAAAGCCCATCTCCATCTTGCAGGAGCAAAAGCCCACCGGCATCAAATGGGGTGATGTTCTTGCTGAATATGTCGTGGAGTGCACCAGTGTCTTCACTACTGCAGAGAAGGCTGGGGCTCACTTGAAGGTTTGAGCGAAGAAGGTCATTATCCCTATCTCTTTTGCTAATGCTCCCATGTTTGTGATGGGTGTGAAACATGAGGAGTATGACAACTCCCTGAAGATTATTAGCAATGCCTTCTGCATCACCGGCTGCTTGGCCACTTTGGCTAAGGTCATCCATGACAACTTTGGCATTATGACCACAGTCCGTGCCATCACTGCCATCCAGAAGACCGTGGATGAGCTTTCTGGGAAGCTGTAGTGTGATGGCCGAGGGGCTGCCCAGAACATCATTCCTGCTTCTCTTGGTATTGCCAAGGCTATGGGCAAGGCCATTCCTGAGCTGAATGGGAAGCTCACTGGCATGGTCTTCCATATCTCCACCCCCAAGGTGTTAGTTATGGATCTGATCTGCCTGGAGAAAGCTCCCTGGAGAAGGTAGTGAACCAGGCATCAGAGGGCCCCCTCAATGGCACTCTGGGCTACACTGACCAGGTTGTCTCCTGCAACTTTAACAGTGACACTCACTCTTCCATCTTTGATGCTGGGGCTGGCATTGCTCTCAATGACCACTTTGTCAAGCTCATTTCCTGGTATGACAACGAATTGGCTATAGCATGTGGGTGGTGGGCCTTATGGTCCACATGCCCTCCAAAGAGTAAGAGTCCCCAAACCCAGGGAGAGCACAAGAGGAAGAGAGGAGCCCTCAGCTGCTGGGGAGTCCTTGTCCCAACTCATTCACCCACACACTGAGAATCTCCTGGTCTGAAATCTGTCTCAGACTCCCTGAAGAAGAGTAGCTTAGAGAGCCCTACCTTGTATCATCAATAAAGTACACTTTACCCAGGCAAAAAGAGAGAGCGCGCGCGCGAGAGAAAAAGATTTAAATAATAGATGAGAATTTGATTGGAGGAATTTTAAGGTAATTTCCCAGACTACAATTACACATTTTTCAAAGGAAAGAGGAAAAACAAAATTTAGAGTACTACATAAATTAAAAATGAGGGTATCTTTTGCATTTAAGGACCTGTTAATTTTACTGAAGTCTCTATATTGTACTTACCAGGAGTCCTGGTTCTGGAAGAGGAGCAGGTCTTGCAAACCGTTTATTAAATTTCCTTTTCTCTTTCCTTAGGTTTTTCATATTCTCAATACGTTTATCTCTGGACTTTTGGAAAATTAAAAGGAAGGAAAACAAATCATACTTTTTATAACATAAAAAGTTAACATGCTGATTATATTTTGGGTTAGTGTCAATAAAAAAAGATAAACACAATCAGTGGATATGGTTTACATAGCTACATAAAAGTAGGAAAAATCTTTTTTCAAATATGTGGTTCATAGATGAAGAAAACACCCTCGAGCATCTCTAGAGTTTTCGAATGAGACTATTTACTTTTGATTCCCACTTTACCAACTACAGAATCTAAGGCTCATGGATATATATGTTTACTTTTATTTTAAAAGTAATGTTCATTAAAACCCCAAAGGAATTTTCTTTGTAGAAATAAGAAAACAAAATTCATGCACATTCTTTAGTTCCTTTAAATGCTGCATATGTTAAGCAGTGATTTTTATGTCCCTATTGTATGGCATCTATAAGTAGCAGAGACCTAAGGGCTCAAACTAGAATGCTTTGAAGATAATGGAGTATTAGGGTACAGAGTATATGAATAACAGAAACTTTTATCCACTTCCAGTGGGAGTGCAGTTGGTATAATTGCTTTGAAAACTATGTGGTATTACTTTATAACAATGAAAAAATGGCTTTCTCTATGATCCAGCCATTCTATTCTTATTACACAAAAAAACAAGAATATAAAGCATTTAATAGTAGTCACATTATTCTAATAGTAGTCGCAAGATCCCAGAGTCCCATGAAAGAAAACACCGAAGTGTCTAGATAATAAAACTTCTATCATATTAGAGACCACCACACATAAAGGAACAAGACAAAGTTACAATTTTGAAATACCTAGAATTATTTATTTAAAAATTACCTGCCTTTCAGTGACGTCTGAAGGATGTTGCCATCTTGGCCCTTCCTATATAATATGTAAAATTAAATTAAAACAAAATAAACAAAAAACCATGAGCAAACAAATACTAGTTATTATAATAGGAAGCCTATGCTACTGTTTTTAATTTACGTGATATACGCACATTATCTCAATTGCAGGAGGCAGGATCAGAATGAGAACATTAAGGTAAAAAGGGGGGAAGATGGCAATAGTATGAGAAAAAAGAATCAGGTTTGAACCACATTACAGGGAGCATGTAGAGTACTGAGATTTATCATGGAAAGAACGGGTATACAAGAAATCAGAAAATTATGTTTCTGCTGGTGTTTGGGGAGATTGAGGAACCCCAGCGAGTGGTATGATTTTCTGAGACACAGGGATCTTGGCTGTTTAGTTGTGAGGTTCCCACAGCGTCCCGTAGTTTCTAAATTGTACCTTAAATACTTCCCCCCCCCATTTTGATCCAGTTGTTTAACCCAAAGACCCAGAAGCAGTCTCCTCCCCCATCCTCCCCAAAGTTGAGAAACTTATTCTGCCCCCCACCTCTGTAAACCCCATCCCACCTCTGGGGCAGATTAATGGGTCAGTCGACAGATAGTTGACTGTGCCTAGCTTCTAGAAGGCGCGGGGCGGGGCTTTTCCTCCTCTTGGGTGGGTCTTGCAGTCCAGGATCTAGTCTGTCTACTTCACCCTGGATTCCCAACCCTCAGCACCCAAACCGCCCGCATTGGCCATGATCGCGAGCGACCGTAATCGCAAATGTCCCCAGTGCAAGGCCCCGGGTAGGGGTCGCCGAGGCGGCGTTAGGGCCTCGAACTCACGGCGCTGACTTGGATGGCTTCGTCCTCCGTACAGCACAGGCACATGCTGCTTATGCTGCAGAGCCCCCAGGCGCTCCCCCGCACGCACTGCAGGACCCAGACCAAGTGATGGAGGGACACACCCCCCACCGCCCCGGAGCCCCGCCCCGTCCATCACAATTCTCTTTATCCTCCCCCTTGGGCCCCGCCCTTTCCCTTAGCAGTCTTCCAATCCCGTGCCGGGAGGGTCAAGTTCTTGCGGTCCTGAGCGCAACTGTAGCATTAGGGCTGGCGGGTTGCCCCAGTTCTTCCAGCACTCTGGCTCCAACAAGTACAGAATACATTTCCATCGTTTCCATCGTCTCTGCCCTCTTTCAATGGAGCCCTTTTTACCTACTAAGACTTCTCGCGTGGTTCCGCGGCCCTTCAGTTCAGCCTGTCGTCAGGGTTCTCGGTTCCATCCCCTCGTTGTTCTTCCATCACCGCTGTAGGTTGGATCCATCAAGTTCTCTGCCTTCTCCCTGTCAACACCTGGGCTGGGGAAGGGGTTTTGGGGAACTGCCCCAATGACATGTTGTACATGATCTCCAACTTAAACCGGGTCTTCACCACGGCTTCCCACCTCTTCTATGTTTGCCTAGCTCTTTCTTTTTTGTACTCTGCAGCGCTCCCTTCAAACTGTCTCCTCTGTTGAAATCTCTGAGCCCACAACTCTTACTTCATACACTGAGGATGGCTCACACTTCAGGCGAGCTTATGCTCCGCACTGTTCGCTGCACGTGCATATATGAAGTCCTGAGCTCCTTACAACAACACAGGAGAGTAAAGGCATGGTTGTTATCGTTGGGAAGATCAGGCATTAGTATGTTAAATATCTTGCCCGAGGTTACACAATTAGAAGGTATTCTGGGACTTAAATCCACAAAGTCTGTTTCCAGGGCCCGTGCTCTTTGATCTCTGTGCTCTACCACCAATTGCTTCCAGAAGCCCAGACTGGAGCTACCTCCCTTCCTTACCACCTCCAAGTCTGTCCCTTGTTTGTATCCACATTATCCTTTTCCCTGTAATGCTGTTAAATTGAAAAAGTTGTTGCCCCTCTTTTTGTCTGGAATAAATCTGTTCATTTTTGTTCCCATGTTATTTTCCTCCTAGAAGATGCCTCAGAGATCTTGCTCCAGATTATTCCCTCCCCTTGTTAACCTCTCTATATTCTCTGGTTTCTTTAAACAAGTAAATACAGTGTGTTCGAATCATCCCCTAATTAAACTAATAAACCAAAGCCCTTTGAACAACTAATTTTAACTCTTGCCCATTCCCTGTATTTACAGTAAATAATCATAAGCCCATGTCCTATTCCCTACACCCAGTGCGGTATTTGGCTCACTGCAACCTGCTTCAACGCTTACTACCCCCACTGGTACTTGTTTCAGCGTGGTCACTGGTGATCTTCCTACTCAATTCAATGGACACTTTTTACCATGTGACTTTTGCATAGTGTTAGGAACTGCAGCGAGTTCTTTTGGAAGAGTTAGGCTTAGGAAAATTAAATTATGTTGCCCACCGCCGGTGCTTGAAACCATTGACCACTTCCTTCCTGAAACTCTTCTCTCTGGGAAGAACACAACTTAGAAAAATTATGTAATCTTGCTCGTGATCACAACCCAGGAACTGAATTGAAATCCTGTGCTTTCTCCACTCTCCCATGTTGCCTCAAAAACATCTGTTTCGGATACTTACTATTATATATCTTGCTAGGTCCTGGGAATACAAAGATGAATAAACTGAATTACTGCCCTCAAGGAAAGTCAGATAAAAAAGCAACAATAAAATAGTAAAACAGTGTGTTGGGAGTAGTAATAGGACACATGTTCTGCAGAAATGCAGGAGCCTCTAATTCCGTCTAAGGACGAAGCTTCAAGGTAATGCCAGAATCCTTACCAGTGGAGTAGTCGATTGGCCACTGATATGGGTTCCATTCTTCTGATTTTCTCAGCTACCTTTGCCTTCCTGGAATGATGCTTCCACGGGTGGATTCACCTGTTATCACCCCTAGTTTGTGTAATACCTCTAAAGCAGGTGCTTTAGCTTAAGGACAGAACCTGAAAGTGCATCTGGAAGTGTCTGGGCTGTACTTTAAAGGATGTACAGGAATTTATCGGGTAGCTAAAGACAGATCATTCCTGATGGAGGTAGCAAGCATGTCCACATGGTAGGGGGTAGGGCTTGTGGGTTTGATCAATAAGGAACTATTGTCAAATTGTTATCACTCTTCATTCATCACTTCTCATTGCCTTTCCTCCTCCTTTATCTGCAAAACAAACAAACAAAGCAATCCACCAGGACTGATGTTGAAAAAAAAACAATGATTAGCTGGATTCAGGCACCGTGAGACTGCTCTAACACAGTGTTTCAGTGTATGTCTGAGGCTTATTAGGAAGCAGGTGGTGGGACTCACAAAGGGTCCACATTCTGCCTTCACTGCCTTCACTGCCTTCACTTGAAAACTTTGTGATCCTGGCCTATTAATGATCTTACATCAGCTTCCATTCTCCTTTCTATGTTTATAAAATGGGAATGATAATATCTAACAACATAGGTATTGGTTCAAAAACTCGGGAATTTCTCAGGTGAAATCTGAAACTGACCCCTGTTCATGGGGGCAAGGAGAGACAGAAGAAAAGAGGCAGGCCACTCCAAGTTTGTAGGTGGCAGGTTTAATACGCAAGAAAACTTACATATGAGGCTTGTCTTGGGCATTCAAAAGATGAGTAGATCTCTGTACCTGCCCACTTGAATCTAGAAGTTTATATAGAGGCCTTACGTGGGTTTAGTTACCTATTAAGTCCATATGATCTCCACAACACCTTACTCTTTCAAGGCTGTGTCCTTGAAGATGGCTCCCACTGGGGAAATAGTAGGCAGGACGTACATTCTAAGGACAAGGGAGGGGGTAAGAAGCCTCTGACATTTTCAGGGTCCAGTTCTTAGGTCAGCTGCAGTCGCATCCTTTCCATGACCTCCAACAATTGGGTTGTGTATGAGCATTAAGAATAATAGAAGTAAGGAATTGGGGAGTTAATTCCTTACTAACTGAAGAATTACTCAATAATCGTAGTTGTAGTTACATTTTACTGTAGAATCACCCAAACGGAAAGAACCTTGAATCTCATCCAGTCCAATCTTCCATCTGATACTTTAAGTCCTATCAATATGTTAATTTTGTGGCAGATCCTTCTTTTGATTAAATTAATGGATAGGGAATTCAGTGCAGTCCATTCAGTTTTTTTTTTTTTTTTTGGTGTCTCTAATTATTAAAACCTGTAACTTCAACCCACGAGTTCTAGTTCTGTCCTCACAGACCTCACAAAAGAAGCTAATTCTCCTCTATCTGATGATAAGGTTGGGGAAGAGGCTGAGGTTGTCAGAATCTACAGGCTTAGAGCAGGGACCCCACAAGTTGGGAACCAGCTCTCTGAGGAGGGGAATATTGCCAGACTGAACTGGTCAGAGCTGGGAATCAGGGATCTTGTAGGAGGGGGTGCTGTCTGGCAGGTGCTGTAGGATTAAGGACGAGCAATAAAACCAATTCTGGGTGTGTAGGAAAAATAGAAACTGAGAACAGCTGCTGCTGGAGACACATGCTACCACCAGGTTTAACGTGTCACTTCCGGGGTGACACTGAGAGCAAGGAAACAGGCATGAGTAAGGTCCTTCTCCACTCCACTCACCTTCCAGGCTTCCTCCAGCACCCTCACTACCCCCATCCTCGCCATTGGCTAAACCTGCCAGGACTTGAGCTGGCTAAATTTCCAACTTTTTATTTCTAAAGAGAAATAAAATGTTACAAAGTCCCAGGTTTGGGACTTTACAAGGTAGAATACGGAAGAGCAGGTTTCGAGCTGGAAGACAACAGCAACCATCATGCCCCAAATCACCCGCGGCCCTTCATTTAGATGTGCTTGAGGATGGTTTCAGATCTCCCCACTATCCAGGTTGACAACCCGTATTACCCTACAGTCAGACAATGTCCTGCACTGGGCACAAAGCTCAGAGTGTGATATGACCAGGAGTGAAGGGGCAAGAACATTAACTTCCCAAGTCTGGACAGTACATTTGCATAAACATTGTCTTTGCAAAAATGGATAAAATTTAACTATAAAATAAATTATGAAAACTCCAGAATACTAAATGCAAGCATAGTCAATATTCACGTGTGTCATGTTTGATTGGTATAGAGCTGTATTTCTCAAAGTAAACCCCAGAAACTACTGGCATTCCAAAATGTTTATAATTTTATGTGAAAAACATGAGTAAACCAACCACCCTTTGCCTTTATGTAAAAAAAAAAAAAAAATGGGTACCAAATAAGTTTGGGACATTCTAGGTTAAACAAAGTTAAACACCTATCTTTATTGTCGGACAACTCAGAACCTAAAATGCGCAAAAGTGATTATGAACTTCTAGAAGGGTATATATTATACGGTGTTTCTCCAGTTTACTTGCTTCTGGGATCCTCTTTTCAGGTGCCATCTGTAATCTCTTTCATATGGAGAGGCTTCTAGATTAAAGATAGTTGTTATTTCTGAATAAGTATTATTTTATATTACTTTAAGCATGGCCTTGTTATGTCATAAACTACATTGACAACTCTGGAGATCATTATTTAAATCACAATTTTTTTCATATCCAATTATTTTTCTCGTTTTCTGTCTAAGTAATGTGTGCTGATTTTTTAGATCTTAAATGTCTGTTTCATAATGCAAGTCAGATTAGCTGTTAAGAGTGTTCCCATAATGTAGCTGGTGTTTTTATTCTCTTTCTCTGGGTATTTGATAAATAGATATCCACTGATGAGATCAGTTAAAGCAGCATGGTGCTAATAGAGGCTGTATCTACCCTGGGTAGATAAATAAGATAGGATTTGTGAAAATGAATAGTCACACATTTTTCCTTAGTTTAAATATTAAGTATTTTCTTCATTTTTTGCAAATGAAAACTTTTGAGGTTCATGTTTCTTCAGCTTTTCTTCTGCCATCCCCAGTATTGTAAAACTTGGATATTTAGCAACAGAATTTATAGAAATATTTAAATATTTCATTTACATCTTAGGAAAAAATAGCTCATCCTGTTTGTTTGATGTTTCCATAATTAGATTTTATTTTTGTAAATTTGTAAAAAACAGTGAAGGTTCTTAAAGAATTAACTTATAGGCTTTTCCCCACAAATGAAACAACTTATGCAGAAATGCAAATGGAATATCAACATTGGTTTATTTTGTACCATTATTGACAGATTTTCTGTTTTGTTCATTTTCTGGGTTTCCAAAGGGTCATGGAATCTATTTTTGGGCATTGAGAAACTTTAATTATTTACTTTGATTTCAATGCAACCATTTATCTTTTGATCTGAAACTATTTTACAAAATAAATGGGACACCTGTGACTAATTTTTATATTTAGGGTTTCCCTGTGACTTTATTTTTTTCAAAAGAGTTTGAGGGAGCAAATTGTTTTCAAGTCCTAAGAGTCCTTAAACACTGAAAATATTTCTTATGGTTAAAGTCTGTTTCCCTTTCCATGATAAAATGCTATTTATCTGTTTAGTAAGTAGGATGTGGACAGATTCACTACTCTTTCTTTTGGACCATTCTTTCATTCAGCTGATATCTGTATCCACCGAGTCCCTCTTTTGTTCCAAAGATCTGTGCCTAGTGCTGAAGTTTTTGTACTGAGCAGGCAGATATGAGTCTTTTGTGAATGGGTCCCCTTTAAAAGAATACCAGTGCAGGTCAAACTTCATGGTCATAGGGTCTGTGCAGATACATAGGGAGTCATGCTTAGATTAATGCTCTGTTCTTGCTGTCTTAAACCTCTTAATTTTTAAGTAGCTCTGCATTTTTATTTGACACTATGACCTGCAAGTTGCATAAGTGGTCTTGAATCTACCCTCCAAAGTTTGTGAGAAATTGTCTATCTACCTGTCTGTCGTCTATCACTGCCATGTATGAGTTTTTAACAGATTTTCTTTTTTCTGTGCTTGGGCAGAAATATTGTGAAATCTAGGTTATAGACTTTAAATTTGTCTATATAGCAAGTTACATGTTTTTAGATTCAACTTATTCCATCCTGTCAAGAGCAATTTTTTGTTCTTTATAGCACAACACCTCCCTGTCATGTGCCATGAACCCTGCCATTAACCCTCAATTAAACTTTCTCCTAAGTTGTTTTGCATCTGATCTGCCTTTCAGCTTCCTTACCTTTGCTGACTCTGCACCTATCGTGACTGCCCCCGTATAAAGCCAGGTCTTTTCCTCAAAAGTATTCCTCAGAAAAGAGTAAGTCACTTTCTACCAGAACCCTTATGAAGTCTCTGTATTTTAGAGCTCTTTTTCAATTACTTGAGTTTGAAAAAGTAAAGGTTTTCAGGAAAATGTATTAGTTGGGAATGGCCTTAATGAATGCCAGTTATCAAGGTGACCTCGGACTTTGGGTAAATTTCCAGTAACAATGTAACAGGACCAGACTAGAATTTAGAAAGGGCTGTATTTTTGAGGCATTGAGATGGGAATGAAAATTAATGTCTTTGAAAACAGCTCAAAAAGTGGCTCTGGCAACAAGTGAGCCAGGGCCATTCGAAATGCATGTCAATAGGTTGAATAAAACTGTTTAATGAAATGTGGGTATGGAAATAAACAATATTTTTAAACGAACATATTGTTTATATAATGTGGTTTCAAATATGGATGTGTAAGAAAATTAACAAATTAAATATTACAAGTACACATTTGGCTATTATTGCTACATCTCTAAAATTTTAAATAGTTAAGTTGACCAAAACAAAAACAAAAAAACTGGGGTTTACTTGCCCTCCTAAAATGTCTCTCTTATTTGAAATATTTTATCTTTTTATCAATCCTTTATTATAATTCAAAATATTTGAAAAGGACTATAAACACTTTCTTATTAGAAAGAACCCAGTCTTACTATTAGATCATCAGACACACCCTTTCTCTTCCTCCAAAGAATGGTGCTGTTAAAAGATAAACTGAGGGATATTGAAATTTTTAAAAGTTCATTTGAGCAAGAATCAATTCAAATGAGACAGTGGTTAGGAAGGGGTTAGTGGGATGCCAGCTTAAAGGAGCAGGCGTAAGGGGAAAGACTATAGAGAAAATGCAGAAGCAAAGAAAGGAAATTATTTGATTGGTTATAGTGGTTTGTGACTGGTTGTCCATAGAGTCTTGACTTTGTAAATTTGAGGCATTTACAGGGTTAGATTTCGGGTTGCTTAGGTAGGTCACTATGGCATTAGAGCTCCCTCAGTCTAATGGTCTCCTTGTTTAATTAATTTAACAGAATGTAAAACATTTTCTCATCCCTCAAGTCTATGAGCAGACTTGCCTTTCATTACATTCAGCCAGCCTAGAGAACAGTGTAGGAGCCTGCTCTTTTTTTTTTTTAAAGAATTTATTTATTTATCTAAACACTAACACTAAAAATCTTTTTTTTTTTTTTTTTAAGAATTTATTTATTTATTTAACACAAAGAGAGACAGCGAGAGAGGGAACACAAGCAGGGGGAGTGGGAGAGGGAGAAGCGGGCTCCCCACTGAGCAGGGAGCCCAATGTGGGGCTCGATCCCAGGACTCTGGGATCGTGACCTGAGCCGAAGGCAGACTCTTAACGACTGAGCCCCCCAGGCGCCCCTCTTTGTGGCTTCTTATGTATGCTCTGATTTATGGAAGTCTAGGTCATAGGATCCTTGGTCCTTGCCTCCATCACCCTGAAAGGCAGATCTTAACACACAAGAAAGGGCTGATCTTCAGTGTTTTCCAAATGCTGCATCAACAACACAAAAAAGACTTGTCATGCTAATGGTGATCAACTTGCACAGCAAAATGTAAAGGATCTTTTCCCTACTAGGGGTGATTTTCAGAGAGGGGCAGAAAAAACCCCTGTGGCCTAATTTCTCTCTGGAGAAATCTTCCAAAAGTGCTGATATTTTCATGTTTCCTCCTGGAAATGTTATGAATCTAAAGATGACCTATTAGTGGATTATTTAGCTGGATTGGCAGTTAACTCTCTATTGGGAAAAGCAACCCTGAATTTAAGAATCTAACACTAACTTTTAGGCAAATATCAAGGCAAAGATGAAATGAATGATTTATAGTCAGACTTTTTAATATTGGGTACTTAACTTTTAATCTTAATAGGGCATGCCTTAAATGGCTATACTGGATGCATCTTTATTAGATAAATGCATTTCTAGGAATTGTCTATTGAAGGTAACTCCATGTGAGGGTCAGTGTTGTTCAAGACCCATGGTTTGTTATAGGAAGTCATAGCTCCTCATTACTGTCCATTTCCTCTATGTTCACACTGTTTTATTTAAATTTACAGGGACAAAAAAGAAAAGACTCATTTGAAGACTCTTCTTATTCAATTTTTTACATTTTTTATTGTTATGTTAATCACCATACATTACATCATTAGTTTTTGATGTAGTGTTCCATGATTCATTGTTTGTGCATAACACCCAGTGCTCCACACAGAACGTGCCCTCTTCAAAACCCATCCCCAGGCTAACCCATCCCCCACCCTCCTCCCCTCTAGAACCCTCAGTTTCTTTTTCAGAGTCCATAGTCTCTCATGGTTCGTCTCCCCCTCCGATTTCCCCCCATATTCTTTCCCTGCTGCTATATTCTTTTTTTTCTTAACATATATTGCATTATTTGTTCCAGAGGTACAGATCCATGATTCATCAGTCTTGTACAATTCACAGTACTCACCATAGCACATACCCTCCCCAATGTCTATCACCCAGCCACCCCATCCCTTCCACCCCCACCACTCCAGCAACACTCAGTTTGTTTCCTGAGATTAAGAATTCCTCATATTAGTGAGGTCATATGATACATGTCTTTCTCTCATTGACTTATTTCACTCAGCATAACACCCTCCAGTTCCATCCACGTCGTAGCAAATGGCAAGATCTCATTCCTTTTGATGGCTGCATAATATTCCATTGTGTATATATACCACCTCTTCTTTATCCATTCATCTGTCGATGGACATCTTGGCTGTTTCCACAGTTTGGCTATTGTGGACATTGCTGCTATAAACATGGGGTGCACGTATCCCTTCGGATCCCTACATTTGTATCTTTGGGGTAAATACCCAGTAGTGCAATTGCTGGTTCATATGGTAGCTCTATTTTCAACTTCTTGAGGAACCTCCATACTGTTGTCCAGAGTGGTTGCACCAGCTTGCATTCCCACCAACAGTGTAGGAGGGTTTCCCTTTCTCCGCATCCCCGCCAACATCTGTCGTTTCTGACTTGTTAATTTTAGCCATTCTGACTGGTGTGAGGTGGTATCTCATTGAGGTTTTAATTTGGATTTCCCTGATGCCAAGAGATGTTGAGCACTTTTTCATGTGTCTGTTGGCCACTTGGATATCTTCTTTGCAGAAATGTCTGTTCACGTCTTCTGCCCATTTCTTAATTGGATCATTTGTTCTTTGGGTGTTGAGTTTGATAAATTCTTTATAGATTTTGGATACTAGCCCTTTATCTGATATGTCATTTGCAAATATTTTCTCCCATTCTGTCGGTTGTCTTTTGGTTTTGTGGACTGTTCCTTTTGCTGTGTAAAAGCTTCTTATCTTGATGAAGTCCCAAGAGTTCATTTTTGCCCTTGCTTCCCTTGCCTTTGGTGATGTTTCTAGGAAGAAGTTGCTGTGGCTGAGGTCAAAGAGGTTGCTGCCTGTGTTCTCCTTTAGGATTTTGATGGACTCCTGTCTCACATTGAGGTCTTTCAACCATTTGGAGTCTATTTTTGTGTGTGGTATAAGGAAATGGTCCAGTTTCATTCTTCTGCATGTGGCTGTACAATTTTCCCAACACCATTTGTTGAAGAGACTGTCTTTTTTCCATTGGACATTCTTTCCTGCTTTGTCAAAGATGAGTTGACCATAGAGTTGAGGGTCCATTTCTGGGCTCTCTATTCTGTTCCATTGATCTATGTGTCTGTTTTTGTGCCAGTACCATACTGTCTTGATGATGACAGTGTTGTAATAGAGCTGGAAATCCAGAATTGTGATGGCGCCAGCTTTGCTTTTCTTTTTCAACATTCCTCTGGCTATTCGGGGTCTTTTCTGGTTCCATACAAATTTCAGGATTATTTGTTCCATTGCCTTGAAAAAAGTGGATGGTATTTTGAT
>NW_027397083.1:25182484-25309853 GCF_003265705.2 Callorhinus ursinus | reverse complement strand
TCATAATATGTTCTTAGAATTTTTGTGTTTCTTTGGTGTTGGTGGTGGTCTCTCCTCTTTCATTCATGATTTTGTTGATTTGGGTCATTTCTCTTTTCTTTTTGATAAGTCTGGCCAGGGGTTTATCAATCTTGTTAGTTCTTTCAAAGAACCAGCTCCTAGTTTCGTTGATCTGTTCTACTGTTGTTTTGGTTTCTAGTTCATTGATTTCTGCTCTGATCTTTATTATTTCTCTTCTCCTGCTGGGTTTAGGCTTTATTTGCTGTTCTTTCTGCAGCTCATTTAGGTGTAGGGTTAAGTTGTGTGTTTGACACCTTTCTTGTTTCTTGAGAAAGGCTTGTATTGCTATATTTTTTCTTCTTAGGACTCCCTTTGCTGCATCCCAAAGATTTTGAACAGTTGTGTTTTCATTTTCATTGGTTTCCATGAATTTTTTTAATTCTCCTTTAATTTCCTGGTTGACCCATTCATTCTTTAGTAGGATGCTCTTTAGCCTCCATGTATTCGAGTTCTTTCCGACTTTCCTGTTGTGATTGAGTTCTAGTTTCAAAGCATTGTGGTCTGAAAATATGCAGGGAATAATCCCAATCTTTTGGTACTGATTGAGACCTGATTAGTGACCTAGGATGTGATCTATTCTGGAGAACGTTCCATGGGCACTACAGAAGAATGTGTATTCTGTTGCTCTGGGATTCAATGTTCTGAATATATCTTTGAAGTCCATTTGGTCCAGTGTGTCATTTAAAGTCTTTATTTCCTTGTTGATCTTTTGCTGAGATGATCTGTCCATTTCAGTGAGGGGGGTGTTAAAGTCCCCCACTATTATTGTATTGTTGTCAATGTGTTTCTTTGCTTTTGTTATTAATTGGCTTATATAATTGGCTGCTCCCATGTTAGGGGCAGAGATATTTACAATTGTTAGATCTTCTTGGTGGATAGACCCTTTAAGTAGGATATAGTGTCCTTCCTCATCTCTTATTACAGTCTTTGTTTTAAAATCTAATTTGTCTGATATAAGGATTGCCACCTGGCACGAACCAAGCTACACATGCTGTTTGACAAAGTCCAAGTATGGGGGATAATCCACAGCTGGCTCCTGCTACTTCCTTTCATTTTATTTGCAGCAATCTTTATAATCATGGGATTTTTCTAGGGTTTCATGATAAAATGATTTATAAATTCAGTTATGCCTATCCAAGCAATCATAATGAAATTGATTCCAAAAAGGCTGATGATGGGCCAAGAAGTAAAATTACCCAATGTCCTCCAATCTGTAATTCATCTAACATGAGCAACGCGGAGTTCTTTGATAAGCTTCTTTTAAGGGAGCTGTTGGATCCAGGCCCAGTAAAAATTCCTATTGATGAGATCCCACAGGCACCTCAGAAGCACCAGGGTTCTAAGAGAAGGGCATCTCATTGTCGTTTCCACAGTACAGGGACCTCCCTATGTTGCATACAAAATAGGAGGCCACCTCTGGTATGCCCCTCGAGGCAAGCCCTGGAGTAGGATTAATTTCCTTACCCCTACTCCTCCCATTGCTTATATACTGGAGTTGATGATGAGGACATGAATAAATGGTACAAGATTAAGGGGAAAAGGGTGCAGGCATCCTCTGACAGCCTCTGGGAAAGGATTAAGAGGAGTAATCCTCTGTGGTATCTATGGAGCAAGGACAAGAGACGAAAACATATAGAAATGGAATAAATACTTTGATAAGATAGGGTGCACACATTCTAAGCTGCCTTTGGAGAAAAAATAAACTTTAGATAACCTTTATAGGTCACGCTTTGTCTCGTACGGTCACGCTCTCTTTTTAAATCCAAAATGATTGCAATAAAATGTAAAAAATAAAATCACATGTTATGAAAGAATGGAAAAACAAGGAAACATTCTAATGAATAAATAAAGTCCCTCCGAGGCTATCGAGGAGATGCTTACACCCTGATCCTGTGTCTGTGTGTCCTCACTCGCCGACGCCGTCCTTTCCTTCAAGGACCCTTCCCCTGCTGGAGCTGGACTCCGGCAGCCACCCCAGCTTTCTTTTGGTGTCCATTAGCATGGTAAATGGTTTTCCACCCCCTCACTTTCAATGTGGGGGTGTCTTTGGGTCTAAAATGAGTCTCTTGCAGACAGCATATGGATGGGTCTTGTTTTTTAATCCAATCTGATAGCCTGTGTCTTTTGATTGGGGCATTTAGCCCATTTACATTCAGGGTAACTATTGAAAGATATGAACTTAATGCCATTGTATTGCCTGTAAGGTGACTGTTAATGTATATTGTCTGTGTTCCTTTCTGACCTATGTTGCTTTTAGGCTCTCTCTTTGCTTAGAGGACCCTTTTCAATATTTCTCATAGGGCTGGTTTCGTGTTTGCAAATTCCTTTAGTTTTTGTTTGTCCTGGAAGCTTTTTATCTCTCCTTCAATTTTCAATGACAGCCTAGCTGGATATAGTATTCTTGGCTGCATATTTTTCTCAGTTAGTGCTCTGAAGATATCATGCCAGTCCTTTCTGGCCTGCCAGGTCTCTGTGGATAGGTCTGTTGCCAATCTAAAGTTTCTACCTTTATAGGTTACATATCTCTTCTCCCGAGCTGCTTTCAAGATTTTCTCTTTGACTCTGAGACTCGTAAGTTTTACTATTAGATGTCGGGGTGTTAACCTATTTTTATTGATTTTGAGAGGAGTTCTCTGTGCCTCCTGGATTTTGATGCCTCTTTCCTTCTCCAAATTAGGGAAGTTCTCTGCTGTAATTTGCTCCAATATACCTTCTGCCCCCCTCTCTCTCTTTCTTCTTCTTCTGGGATCCCAATTATTCTAATGTTGTTTCGTCTTATTGTATCGCTTATCTCTCAAATTTTGCCCTCGTGATCCAGTAGTTGTTTATCTCTCTTTTTCTCAGCTTCTTTATTTTCCATCATTTGGTCTTCTATATCTCTGATTCTCTCTTCTGCCTCAATTACCCTAGCATTTAGCACCCCGTTTTTTGATTGCACCTCTTTAATAGCCTTTTTGATTTCGACTTGGTTAGATTTTAGTTCTTTTATTTCTCTAGAAAGGGTTTCTCTAATAACTTCCATGCTTTTTTCAAGCCTAGCTAGTACCTTTAAAATCATGTTTCTGAGCTCTAGGTCCGACATTGTACTAATATCCATATTGAGTAGGACCCTGGCAGCTGGTACTACCTCTTGTTCTTTTTGTTGAGGTGATTTTTTCTGTCTTGTCATTTTGTGCAGAGGAGACTTCCAGAAAGTGGTCGCTCTTCTGTTTAGAGAGTTGTTGCTTTTCTTTTCTTCGATCTCCTGTTGAGTTCGTAGGTGTTCAGAATGGTTTGATCTCTATCCAGCTGAATTCCTGAGACCAGAAGAAATCCAGTCTCCTACTCCTCTGCTATCTTGCTCCACCCCCAGGAGAGAGAGAATCTTAAACAGGCTCCATGTTTAGTGTGGAGTCCCATGCTGGGCTCCATCTCATGACCCTGAGATCATGACCTGAGCCAAAATCAAGAGTTGGATGCTCAAACACTTAGCCACTCAGGTGCCCCTATAATTGAATTTTAAAAAAAGGAAGCTCAGAGTACATAGGAGAACTAGAGAAGGTCATTCCATTCAACATTTATTAAGTCAATAAGTATTTCCGGAGTACTATATTATTTAGTATTTCTTTAGTTGCAAGAACAGAAACAAAGTGAAAGGGATTCTTTTTCAGTTTACATGACTGAGAAATACAGGAGATTTCCTTCAGTCAAATAATAATTATTCATTTCTATTAGCATTGCTTCCCTCTGTAGATTGGCCTTTGTCTTGCTGCAAATGGGTTTTTCTGCAGGTAATAGGGACCTCTACCATCCTTGACAATTTGACCCACAACCTGGGAAAAAGTCCTCATTCTCAGCTTTTGGGGAGGACTCCGATTGGCATATGTTACCAGTTAAGAGAACATTTGAAATGCATAACTAAAAAGCTTAGGTTAAATACATGGCTAGTGTTAGCAAAGTAACAGAGCATCTGTTTTTTTAACTCAGAAATTTTAGCATTCTTATTTTTAGGTTGAATCTAATCGACACTTTAGAAAAAGTGACAAATTATTATTTCTTTCTTTGGACTTTTCTGTCCAAATACCAATATGGAAGATTTGAATTCATGGTTGGTTTAGAGATACCCAGGCAGAAAGAAGCCCATGGTGACAAATAGGAAGTGTGTTATTCAGGCTGTGGAAAAGTTAATAAAAGGATATAAAGTGATCTTGACTGAAAGCTGTAAAGTTATGACAAGGAAACATGTTAAGGGAGATTAGAAAACCTTTAAATAGGCTTTAAATATCATATTTATAGACAGTCTACATTTACCTGAACCTCGTTAAGTAGCAATGAAAACAGGTGGGGTAGAAAAAAACAGAGGCTTCAGTGTAAACAGGCCTTGGTTCAAAACTCTCTGTGTTTCATTTTGATATAAAATCTTTTAGATGAGGCTAAACTACATCTCTGTTTTCCAGTGGAGCTAATGGGCCTAATACTATTTCTTAGAGTGATAAAATTTAAGGAATAATGTATTCAGGTGTGCTCAAGTATTATTTTATTTTCCTCTTAAGTAGTAGGTGGGTAATTTTGCATGAGTCTAAAGGTTGTATGGGGACAGCAAAAGAGGAACTAGAGAATGAGTTAACAAAGGGATATATAATCTCTTTGTCCATATTGTTTAGAATATTAGAATATTATGTGTGGGTAGTTTATAATAATTCTTAGAATCAGGAGGTCTAGTTATTTGCAAATATCCTTTTTTTCTAAGATGAGTAGAAGTCATGCCCTTGCAGGTATAATGTTTCAGCAACTCTTCAGGGTTATTACATTTGTTTTTAGACAAAAAAAAAATCCAGCAGGTGGCGCCACAATCACAATATTTACACAGTAACTGAAGGGAGCCGGAAAACAAAAATCATCCTGTAGCCAGAAGATGGTGCTAGGTAACCAATCTTTAAAAAAAAAAAACAAAAACAAAAAAAACAATGTCTGCATTTGAAATAGGCAACTTCAGTTTTACTGATTTCCAGGATTTATAATGAGGGTATTGTTGACACCATTGTTTGGGATTGTTCAGTATCTTCTTCAGTAGCTTCAAATTTAAACCTCCAATGTATTATTTTTATGATAAAAGAACCACCCTGACCAGCTCATGAAAGGAAGAAATACTCTCCAGCTCTACTTTTTATCACTCACAGTCTTTACAAAGAAAGAAGATTAATATTTAAAATGTTTTACTTTTTTGCTGTTCTTCTATTTTATATGTTTCATGATAATACCTTTTTTAAAAATATAAGCACTTACCCACCTCTAAATTTTTTGTTGTTTTCCTTTTATTCTTCCTCTAAGATTCTTTCAAGAAGATGAAACATTAAATTAAAGTCTGCAGATACACTTTCTGATGTGTCCAAATTAGAAAAAAAGAAATGCATTGAAATATTTCTTTTGTTGTACTTTGTGGACTTTTAAAAAACTACAGTTTAATTTTCATATCATCTTTGTATATTCAATATTCAAGTCTTTAATCCTCCAAAATAATAGGAAATTAAAATTAAACTGCTTTATAACTTTGTTTCAAACTTTTGTATTGGCAAAAACTTCTAAAAATTGTTACTGGTTCATTTGGCATTCTGAACAGTTCTCTGTTAAATATCTCAAGTGCATCTATTTCTCACCAGCCATTCTATCTCCTTCATCCTCTAGCCTTTGGTATTGGACCATTAAAATAGCCTGCGAATAGTTGACTTTCCTTCCTTCCTGCCATCCTCAGATCTCTTTTCTCTCGCGGGATCAGAGCCATGTTTTATAAATGCAAATTTGGTTATTTCATTCCTGTTCTTAAAATCTTCCAATAACTTTCCATGGCTCCTAAACACCCAAACAAACCTTAACCACACCATTCTTTCCAGTCATTTTCTATGCACTTGCTATACCACTTTGTTTAGATTATGCTCCTTCCCCCTAAAAATCTGGTACAAGTCTTCTTTCAGTCAGGAAAGCTACTCTCCTGCATCTCCACCTATGTGTCTAAGTGTTCTTCGGATCAGAACTCAAACATCACTTTCTCCAGGAAGCCCACCTGATCACCGAGGTCTAGGTCAAGGCTCTCTACTATGTGCTCCCACAATGCTGAATACCTCTCCTTTGTGGCACTACCCTCTGTAACTGGACATGATTTATGGCAGATACATCGATCAATGTCTTTTTTTGCCCTCTCATGTAAGCTTCCTGAAGACAGAGGAGTGTTCGTTTTTCTTACTATTGTATTCCCAGAGAGTAAGAGTGTCATACTTGACATATGGGATGCTCTCAATCAATACTAGTAGAATGATAAAATTAGTGATCAATGATAAAAACCAGAGGCTTCTGGAAAGTGTAGACTTGATGGGTTCAGAATAGTTTCCATTGGCAAGATGTTTACCCTTAAGAGAATGTCAGGATGCAGGTCATTACTTTTAGCTATCTACAAGGCTGTTGTGTGAAGGAGGGGCTCCAAAGTTGATTCAAAACCAAAAGCTTACAGGAGGACCTAAATCTAAGATTTTATTTTATTTGTTTTTATTTTTTTTAAAGATTTTGTTTATTTATTTGAGAGAGAGAGAAAGCACATGGGGGGGAGGGTCAGAGGGAGAAGCCGACTCCCTGCCGAGCAGGGGGCCTGATGCGGGACTCGATCCCGGGACTCCAGGATCATGACCTGAGCTGGAGGCAGTCGCCTAACCAACTGAGCCACCCAGGCGCCCTAAATCCAAGATTTTAAAAACAGAGTATCTGAAAATGGAACCAACTTCTGCGGTAGGTAATGAACGGCCTGCAACATAAGCTAGTAGTCCTTTGCTGGGGAGCAGAAAAGGGAATTCCAAGGCCAACAGGTTAGGTGGCCTTTGAAGTCCCTTTGAGCTTTGAGATTCTGTGAAAGTCTGATATGTTATAAAGACGATTTGTCTTTCCCCCTGCTGATTGCATTCTGAGGCCAATGTTGACGGGGTTGGGGATTAGAGTTCTCTTTAGAAGCTTGGGATTAAGTGTTAGGACTTTAAAGAATAAGTGATTTCCTAGCATGATCTATACCATCAATTTGACCTTAAATTCTTATTTTCAACCTCTTCTTGGGATACACTACATACAAAATAGAACTAAAATTTATTTCAGATGTATTACTTTCTCTGATAACTGAAATGTCTATGCCAAATTACATTTTTAATCTTTTACTTAATCACTGATAACATTTACTGATAAATTTTTTAGAATAGTCTTGGCTTTTGATTTTGTTCAATTTCCTTTTAGGGGGTGGGATACCTTCTGTATTTCAAATATATGAATCTTCTTAATTTCATCTATGAACATAAGTGGTTAATGAGGTCTTTTGTTTGGTGAATTTATTTTCAATCTACTGCAGGAGAAAGGTTCAAGATCTTTACATTTAATATACTAACTCATCACTTTTTGCCTACCCAGATTTTATATCAAACTATAGACAAAAATATTAATTTATCCTCAGGCCTCATAATATATAAATTAAGTAGTTCTTAACATTTTTCTTGGTAGATAACACATGAAACCTACATTTTAGGAGTTTTTTTTTTCAGTCAAGTGAAGTCAAACTACACTAAGGTACACATTGCCTCCTTGTTTTCATTAATCAAAATAAGGAAACAATCTCAAGGTGAATTAATAGGATAAGAGTTAAATAAACCACGTAAAGTGGGCCACATGCAGCCTTTTAAAAGAAAGAAGTACAATTAATACTGACATGGAAATATGTCTATGATATATTGTTAAGAGAAAATACAAGGTAGCAAGCAGTATGTATAGTGTGTTCACATAAAAAAAAAATAGTAATGTATGTAATTGCATCAAAAGAGGTCACAAAGGTTTTATCCAAACTGGTAGTGGTGGTTATTCCTGGAGAGAGTGATTGCCTGGGATGGCTAAAAAGCTGAAGGGTCACAAACTCCCTTTTTACACATTTGATTTCCTTCCTGGTGGACCAGATTTTCCCCATATGCATTTACCTTTAAAAAAAAAAAACTTAAGAAGGACACAAAATAATACCATCTCATGTTAACTTTCTTCCATCAGAAAGAAGAGGGGGAAATGAATCAAAGCCAAACAGGCATCGATGATTTTCATTTCCCAAGTGCACTGTCAAAATTCAGAGTTCTGAGGCTTGAAGCAAGATGGCGGAGGAGTAGGAGACCTGGATTTCATCTGGTCTCAGGACTTCAGCTGGATAGGGATCAAACCATTCTGAACACCTACAAACTCAACAGGAGATTGAAGAAAAGAATAGCAACAACTCTCTGAACAGAAAAGCGACCACTTTCTGGAAGGTAGGACGTGAGGAGAAGTGAATCCGAGGAGATGTTCGGGAGGATAGATGGCGGGGGAGGGGGCCTTCGTCGGCCGCTTCTGGCGGGTGGTGGAGCCGTGGAGCACAAAATCGGAACTTTGGGAAGTCGGGTCCGCCGAGGGATGTCACTCCAGTGGCTGAGCGGGGGGGTGGAACCCTCGTGGGACTGTGTGGTCTCAGGACTCTCGGGATCACGGAAGGACCGGGGGTGCCTGAGTGCAGCAGAGCTCCCAGGTATCGGAGCGGGGAAACCGGCTGCAGAGATGGAGCCGAGGAGTGGGCTCTCAGCTCAGGGTTGCCATAAACTGTGATCGGTGACAGTCAGGCCACTGCTCCTCCAGCAGGGACCCAGCAAGTGGCAGATCCGGGGAGACTCCCCTCCCTCCCCTGAGAGGAGCAGCATGGGAGCGCACTGTAGGGATCTGCTGGGTTTGGAGATTCCACACCAAGTCGGGTGCCAGAGATAGAAATGCTCGGTCACAGGCCGGGTGAGCACGGAGTGCGGCCAGAGACCGGGGAGACAGGAGTGACTGACTGTTTTTCTCTGGGGGCACACTGAGGAGTGGGGCCCCGAGTTCTCAGCTCCTCTGGGCGGAGATTGGGAGGCCACCATTTTCACTCCCGTCCTCCAACGCTGTACGGAAAGCTTGCAGGGAACAAAAGCTCCTGAAAGCAAACCCGAGCTGATTACTTAGCCTGGACCCGGCAAGGGCGGGGCAATTCCTCCTCCAGCAAAGACATTTTGGAACCACGGCAACAGGCCCTTCCCCCAGAAGATCAGCACGAACAGCCAGCCAAGACCAACTTTACCAATTAATGAGTCCGGGAGAACTCCAGAGCTAGGGGAATACTGCACATAGAATTCATGGCTTTTTTACCATGATTCATTAGTCTTTCAAAGTTAATTTTTTTAACTGTTTTTTTTAATTTTTTTCCCTTTTCCAACCAACATCTTATCAATCCCTTTTTAAAAAAAAAACATTTTTATTTTTCATTTTTAGAGTCATATTCTATCCCTTTATAGTCGTTACCTTTATTTTTGGCATATATATATAAGTTGTTCTCTCTTTAAAATTTTGAGATACAGTTTCTTCTAACATATCAAAATATACCCTAAATCTCTAGTGTATGGCTTTTTTCCAGTCTCCTGCCTGAACACATTCTCTCCACTTTTTTTTTCTTTCTTTCCTTTTTTTAAATCCTCTTCTTTATTTTTTCAAACACCTTCTGATCAATTCCTTTTTAAAATTTTTTTATAATTTTCATTTTTACAGTCATAGTCCATCCCTTCATCATATCAACCCTTATATTGTACATATATAAGTCTGTCTTTCTTTAATATTTTAGGAGACACTTTCTTCTAACAGACCAAAATATACTCAAAATCTAGTGTGTGGCACTGAAATATGCACTAGCCTGATCATATTTGATCATATTCTTTTTGTTTTGTTTTGTTTTGTTTTTGTTTGTTTTTATCTTTATCTTTTTTTTTTCCTCTTTCTTTTTTCTTTCTTTCCCTTTCTTTTCCCCTGGTTTCAGGTCTTTTCTGATTTGTTTAGAGTATATTTTCTGGGGACGTTGTTAGCCTGTTAGCATTTTGTTCTCTCATTCATCTATTCTCTTCTGGACAAAATGACAAGATGAAAAAAATCACCTCAACAAAAAAAAACAAGAGGTTGTACCGTCAGGCAGGGACCTACTCAATATGGACATTAGTGCAATCTCGGACCTAGAGTTCAGAATCATGACTTTAAGGATACTAGCTGGGCTTGCAAAAAGCATGGAAGTTATTAGAGAAACCCTTTCTGGAGAAATAAAAGAACTAAAATCTAACCAAGTCAAAATCAAAAAGGCTATTAATGAGCTGCAATCAAACATGGGGGCACTAACTGCTAAGATAAATGAGGCAGAAGAGAGAATCAGAGATATAGAAGACCAAATGATGGAAAATAAAGAAGCTGAGAAAAAGAGAGATAAACAACTACTGGATCACGAGGGCAGAATTTGAGAGATAACTGATACAATAAGATGAAACAACATTAGAATAATTGGGATCCCAGAAGAAGAAGAGAGAGAGGGGCAGAAGGTATATTGGAGCAAATTATAGCAGAGAACTTCCCTCATGTGGGGAAGGAAACAGGCATCAAAATCCAGGAGGCACAGAGAACCCCTCTCAAACACAATAAAAATAGGTTAACACCCCGACATCTAATAGTAAAACTTACAAGTCTCAGAGTCAAAGAGAAAATCTTGAAAGCAGCTCGGGAGAAGAGATATGTAACCTACAATGGTAGAAACTTTAGATTGGTAACAGACCTATCCACAGAGACCTGGCAGGCCAGAAAGGACTGGGATGATATCTTCAGAGCACTAAACGAGAAAAATATGCAGCCAAGAATACTATATCCAGCTAGGCTGTCATTGAAAATAGAAGAAGAGATAAAAAGCTTCCAGGACAAATAAAAACTAAAGGAGTTTGCAAACACGAAACCAGCCCTATAAGAAATATTGAAAGAGGTCCTCTAAGCAAAGAGAGAGCTAAAAGCAGCATAGACCAGAAAGGAACACAGACAATATACAGTTTAACAGTCACCTTACAGGCAATACAATGACACTAAATTCATATCTTTCAATAGTTACCCTGAATGTAAATGGACTAAATGCCCCAATCTAAAAACACAGGCTATCAGATTGGATTAAAAAACAAGACCCATCCATATGCTGTCTGCAAGAGACTCATTTTAGACCCAAAGACACCCCAAGATTGAAAGTGAGGGGGTGGAAAACCATTTACCATGCTAATGGACACCAAAAGAAAGCTGGGGTGGCAATTTTTATATCAGACAAATTAGATTTTAAAACAAAGACTGTAATAAGAGATGAGGAAGGACACTATATCCTACTTAAAGGGTCTATCCACCAAGAAGATCTAACAATTGTAAATATTTATGCCCCTAACATGGGAGCAGCCACTTATATAAGGCAATTAATAACAAAAGCAAAGAAACACATTGACAACAATACAATAATAGTGGGGGACTTTAACACCCCCCTCACTGAAATGGACAGATCATCTCAGCAAAAGATCAACAAGGAAATAGACTGTAAATGACACACTGGACCAAATGGACTTCACAGACATATTCAGAACATTCCATTCAAAGCAACGGAATACACATTCTTCTGTAGTGCCCATGGAACATTCTCCAGAATAGATCACATCCTAGGTCACTAATCAGGTCTCAACCAGTACCAAAAGATTGGGATTATTCCCTGCATATTTTCAGACCACAATGCTTTGAAACTAGAACTCAATCACAACAGGAAAATCGGAAATAACTCAAATACATGGAGGCTAAAGAGCATCCTACTAAAGAATGAATGGGTCAACCAGGAAATTAAAGGAGAATTAAAAAAATTCATAGAAACCAATGAAAATGAAAACACAACTGTTCAAAATCTTTGGGATACAGCAAAGGCAGTCCTAAGAGGAAAGTATATAGCAATACAAGCCTTTCTCAAGAAACAAGAAAGGTGTCAAACACACAACCTAACCCTACACCTAAAGGAGCTAGAGAAAAAACAGCAAATAAAGCCTAAACCAGCAGAAGAGAAAAAATAAAGATCAGAGCAGAAATCAATGAACTAGAAACCAAAACAACAGTAGAACAGAATAATGAAACTAGGAGCTGTTTCTTTGAAAGAACCAACAAGATTGATAAACCCCTGGCCAGACTTATCAAAAAGAAGAGAAATGACCCAAATGAACAAAATCATGAATGAAAGAGGAGAGATCACCACCAACACCAAAGAAACACAAAAATTCTAAGAACATATTATGAGCAACTCTATGCCAGCAAATTAGATAACCTGGAAGAAATGGATGCATTCCTAGAGATGTATCAACTAGCAAAATTGAACCAGGAAGAAATAGAAAACCT
Source organism: Callorhinus ursinus (assembly GCF_003265705.2). Classification (NCBI taxonomy): domain Eukaryota; kingdom Metazoa; phylum Chordata; class Mammalia; order Carnivora; family Otariidae; genus Callorhinus; species Callorhinus ursinus. The sequence goes on along the minus strand of NW_027397083.1, from coordinate 25,297,538 downwards.
GAACAGACCTATAACCACTAAGGAAATTGAAGCAGTCATCAAAAATCTCCCAACCATCAAAAGCCCAGGGCCAGATGGATTCCCAGGGGAATTCTACCAAACATTTCAAGAAGAATTAATACCTATTCTTCTGAAACTGTTCCAAAAAATAGAAATGGAAGGAAAACTTCCAAACTCATTTTATGAGGCCACCATTACCTTGATCCCAAAGCCAGACAAAGACCCCATCAAAGAGGAGAATTACAGACCAATATCCTTGATGAACATGGATGCAAAAATTCTCACCAAAATACTAGCCAATAGAATCCAACAGTACATTAAAAGGATTATTCAACACGACCAAGTGGGATTTATCTCTGGGCTGCAAGGTTGGTTCAACATCTGCAAATCAATCAATGTGATACAATACATTAACAAAAGAAAGAACAAGAATCATATGATCCTCTCAATAGATGCAGAAAAAGCATTTGACAAAGTACAGCATCCTTTCTTGATTAGAACTCTTCAGAGTATAGGGATTGAGGGTACATACCTCAATATCATAAAAGCCATCTACGAAAAACCTACAGCGAATATCATTCTCAATGGGGAAAAGCTGAGAGCTTTCCCCCTAAGGTCAGGAATGCGGCAGGGATGTCCACTATCACCACTGCTATTCAGCATAGTTTTAAAAATCCTAGCCACAGCAATCAGACAACAAAAAGAAATCAAAGGCATCCAAATCGGCAAAGAGGAAGTCAAACTCTCACTCTTTGCAGATGATTTGATACTTTATGGGGAAAACCCAAAAGACTCCACCCCAAAACTGCTAAAACTCATACAGGAATTCAGTAAAGTGGCAGGATATAAAATCAATGCACAGAAATCAGTGGCACTCCTATACACCAACAACAAGACAGAAGAGAGACAAATCAAGGAGTCGATCCCATTTACAAGTGCACCCAAAACCATAAGATACCTAGGAATAAATCTAACCAAAGAGGCAAAGAATCTGTACTCAGAAAACTATAAAATACTCATGAAAGAAATTGAGGAAGACACAAAGAAATGGAAAAACGTTCCATGCTCATGGATTGGAAGAACAAACATTGTGAAGATGTCAATGCTACCTAGAGCAATCTACACATTCAATGCAATCCCCATCAAAATACCATCCACTTTTTTCAAGGCAATGGAACAAATAATCCTAAAATTTGTATGGAACCAGAAAAGACCCCGAATAGCCAGAAGAATGTTGAAAAAGAAAAGCAAAGCTGGCGCCATCACAATTCTGGATTTCCAGCTCTATTACAACGCTGTCATCATCAAGACAGTATGGTACTGGCACAAAAACAGACACATAGATCAATGGAATAGAATAGAGAGCCCAGAAATGGACCCTCAACTCTATGGTCAACTCATCTTTGGCAAAGCAGGAAAGAATGTCCAATGGAAAAAAGACAGTCTCTTCAACAAATGGTGTTGGGAAAATTGGACAGCCACATGCAGAAGAATGAAACTGGACCATTTCCTTACACCACACAGAAAAATAGACTCCAAATGGTTGAAAGACCTCAATGTGAGACAGGAGTCCATCAAAATCCTAAAGGAGAACACAGGCAGCAACCTCTTTGACCTCAGCCACAGCAACTTCTTCCTAGAAACATCACCAAAGGCAAGGGAAGCAAGGGCAAAAATGAACTCTTGGGACTTCATCAAGATAAGAAGCTTTTACACAGCAAAAGGAACAGTCCACAAAACCAAAAGACAACCGACAGAATGGGAGAAAATATTTGCAAATGACATATCAGATAAAGGGCTAGTATCCAAAATCTATAAAGAATTTATCAAACTCAACACCCAAAGAACAAATGATCCAATTAAGAAATGGGCAGAAGACGTGAACAGACATTTCTGCAAAGAAGATATCCAAGTGGCCAACAGACACATGAAAAAGTGCTCAACATCTCTTGGCATCAGGGAAATCCAAATTAAAACCTCAATGAGATACCACCTCACACCAGTCAGAATGGCTAAAATTAACAAGTCAGAAACGACAGATGTTGGCGGGGATGCGGAGAAAGGGAAACCCTCCTACACTGTTGGTGGGAATGCAAGCTGGTGCAACCACTCTGGACAACAGTATGGAGGTTCCTCAAGAAGTTGAAAATAGAGCTACCATATGAACCAGCAATTGCACTACTGGGTATTTACCCCAAAGATACAAATGTAGGGATCCGAAGGGATACGTGCACCCCATGTTTATAGCAGCAATGTCCACAATAGCCAAACTGTGGAAACAGCCAAGATGTCCATCGACAGATGAATGGATAAAGAAGAGGTGGTATATATACACAATGGAATATTATGCAGCCATCAAAAGGAATGAGATCTAGCCATTTGCAATGATGTGGATGGAACTGGAGGGTGTTATGCTGAGTGAAATAAGTCAATCAGAGAAAGACATGTATCATATTACCTCACTGATACGAGGAATTCTTAATCTCAGGAAACAAACTGAGTGTTGCTGGAGTGGTGGGGGGTGGAAGGGATGGGGTGGCTGGGTGATAGACATTGGGGAGGGTATGTGCTATGGAGAGTGCTGTGAATTATGCAAGACTGTTGAATCACAGGTCTGTACCTCTGAAACAAATAATGCAATATATGTTAAGAAAAAAAAAAGAAGAAGAAGAAGAAGATAGCAGAAGGGGAAGAATGAAGGGGGGTAAATTGGAGCGGGAGATGAACCATGAGAGAGGATGGACTCTGAAAAACCAACTGAGGGTTCTAGAGGGGAGATGGGTGGGGGGATGGGTTAGCCTGGTGATGGGTATTAAAGAGGGCACGTTCTGCGTGGAGCACTGGGTGTTATGCACAAACAATGAATCATGGAACACTATATCAAAAACTAATGATGTAATGTATGGTGATTAACATAACAATAAAAAATTAAAAAAAATTCAGAGTTCTGTTGAGAGAAGAAGAATAATTAAATCATACGTACAGATCAGAATATACAAGCACATGCTTTTGAATCATCCTTGTTTTTATCTGCTCAAGGATACGCTCGAGACCTCGGAAAAGTCTCTTTCCACCTCAACTTTTTATGGGCTCAGGATTTTCTACCACCCCATCTCACTCTGTTGTTGTCCCGTCAGATTGAACGCTACAGTTTCCCTATGTGGCAGGAATGTTAGAACAGTTTGCTGCCGCGTGACGTGCCTTGGTTTCTTTCAGCTCAAACAGACCAAAGCAAGACACAGACCATGCAAATGCATACATAGAAGAACGAACAAAGGGCATTTCTGATATGGTCTCTGGTAAGGAGACCAACTTAAATGAGAAGTTTGTCTTGGAGAGGCATGGAATGAGATTTTAAAGAAATATTTTTGTTATACAAGACAGGTATATACTTACAGTCATAGTACAGTGAAAAATGTAGATGAATCAGTACGGTTGCGTGCAGGAAACAGGGAAAGTATTTTAATCAGAAAGGCAGTTAATACAAGATATTAGGGACTTACACAATTGTTGGAAGGGCTAAAAGAACAGTTTCTGGGCCAGACTTTCTGGACTGGTTTTCAGAATAATACAGAGCTGATCCACAAGGGGAGCTCCTGTCTCTGAAGCAGCCGCTGCTATGTGCTGGGACAACCGCCTCTCACACCGGAAGAAAAGCAGCTGAAGCTGTGATCCAGATATTAGCAAGTGAGACTGAGAAGTCACTTGGTGTTTATACCTGGAGTAGTGGGACAAGGGCACAAGGACACGTGTGCAGCTGCAAGAAAGTCTCCTGTTTCTACAGGAGCAGCAACAGCCAACAGTGGGCGGGGGGGCGGGTGGTCATTTCTTCATTCTGCCTTCCAAGTCTCTCCCAAGTACTGGTGGCACATAATTTGCATCCAGAATGCTAGCGGCATGATACTGGGGGATCAAGAATATTGGGGGATCTAGATGATCGCTTTCCAGATCCTCCAAATTGAAAAAGAGTGGAATGGGGATTGAGAGTCAAATATCCACCACACATAGAGAACTTCCAAGAAAGAAAGAAGTCACCAATAATATGACCATCCAGATACAATGGCTGTTAATATTCTGTCACATATCTATTGTTTTTTCCATGTGTGCTCATCTATTTATCTAACCATCTATCTCATCTATTCAATTGGAACTAGTTATTATTTTTCTGGCTGGTTCAGCGACCTTTCTACTCTTGTTCAGGTAAAAACTGTATCCCTTTTTCTTTTAAGAAACTCTACTTCAATCCATCTATGTTTTTCTGGGCAACAAATCTTACCGCCTCCAACCCTAGTACCCCTAATTCCCACTTATAGGTTATAGGAACCAAAAAGTTCATTTTTTCCTAATCATTATTCACCTCAGTTTTTGTAAGTGTTATCTGACAACTGATGTGTGTGTGTGTGTGTGTGTGTGTGTGTGTGTGTGTATCATATATATGATCATAGACTAGGACATACTTTGCAACCAGGGCTTTTCATGTATAAATATTGGAAGAGAGAGAGAGAAAGAAGAAAGAGAGCAGGGAGAGAGAGAGGGTTTATTTTGAAGAATTGGCTCTTGTGATGATGAAAGCTGAGAATTTCCTAGATCTGTGATTTGTGAATTGTAGACCTGGGAGAGTTGATGGTATAATTCAGTCCCAGTCTGAAGGCCTGAGAACTAGAGGCCAATGGCTTAAATCCCAGTCTGAGGCCCAGACAAGATAAAATGAGATGTCCCAAACTCAAGCAGGCAGGCAGGCAGCAAAAAGACGTGAATTCCTCCTTCCTCCATCTTTTATTCCATTCAGGCCCTCAACAGATTGGATGATGCCCATCCTCCCTGGGTAGGCCAGCCTACAGAGTCCACTGATTCAAATGCTACTCTCATCTGAAAACACCCTCACAGGCACATCCAGAAATATTCTTGAGATATTTCTATTCGTTAATTGGACTGAGGAAAATCCAGAACTTCAAGATAATGATATGAATTGCTTCATGAATATTGCCAATATTAAGATTCAGCAGCAAAAATATTACATGTTGTTTCCATTTCCCTGATTTACTTTTTCCCACTATTTAAAGTAGCATTTCTCAATAGTTAGTCCTCCTGTTGTGGGGACTTTTTATCAGTCTTTTACCCCTTTGTCTTTCTGTGCCCCTCAAAGGACAAGTTTCAACTCTTCTTCTTTGTGGCTCTCTCCTCTTTCCCTCATCTTCACACTTGACATTTTTGACAGCCTGAAGTGTCATTGGTTTTATGGGAAATACTAGCACATATGAAATAGTGTATTAGGAGATAGAAATTGTAAAGGCTTTCGCATCAGACACACTTGGGTTTGAAGACCAGCCCCATCTCTTATTAGTTGCATAATCCTGGGAAGATTTCTCTGAATCTCATTTAGTTATTGGTAAGGATTTTTACCAAAGATCATTTGTAAAAGCAAGGTGTTTAGCACGCAAGAGGTTAACATTCAAAAGACAGATTATCAATATGATTAGTATCCATTTTCTGCAGTCTGATGAATAAAACATTAATGAAAGCTTCTCCTATACATTATTATAGTATTACCACTGCCATTATGTTCTGTCTTAAAAGAGCAATTGCTACTCACAGTGCTGAGCTGTTTTTTTAACATGAGGATTTATAAAATGTACTTATTTGAGATGAAGTAAGGCTGGCTACTCAGGTTCAAGATTGTTTTCTGGAGTAGATGATCCCAAGAAAAGTAAAGCTTCACAGAGAAGTTTCTGTTGTGTGGGGCTGATTTCAGTCGACCTATTCCATTCACACAGACAATGGCCAAGTGTGTTGTGTGGGCAAGATACTGACTGTGGACCGTCGGTGCTGTGATAAATGCTGTTTTAGATGTCTATCCTAAAGCCTTCTATTTTAGCAGATATTCCAGCAAGTCAGCAGCATTTTTTTATGATGCAGTCAGAATAGTTTTCAGCTGAGTCCATCTTTCTTCTTCCACTTTTCTCACCATGGGTTCCTCAGAGTTGCGTGGCCCATACAAAACAATGTTTACATCGGCTTGTGGCTCATTTTTGTCCACATGCAGGCTTCTCCCCAGAATGGGCCATGCTGTGCTCCAGGATCCTGCAGAGAAAGCACTGGTGTGGTTCACCTCCTTCCTGTGGGTGTCTCAGCTCTGCGGCCGCTTTGTCACCCCTGCCTTTTATTGCAGCACAAACGTTGTGAGAGGAAATAAGAGCAGACATGTTGTTTCAAGTAGCTGAACATGATTTCTCAGGGGAGAGTAACCAAAGGGCTCCTTCCATAAGCAGGAGATTGCAATTTTAGACTGCATACTGCAATTTGCAAAGGTACGAATGCTAACTATCCCCTTTGGATTAGATTCAAATTGTTTCCACACTTCTGACTTTCTGTGGTTATTTTTTGAGAAAAAGGTGGAAAGCACAAGGCTAGCACATACACTGCCATGCTTTTCTCTATTCCTGCGCAGTGCTAGGGTGTCAGACTTGTTTGGTTGCACATCCAAATGCATCTCTTCCTTTCTTGCTAACAGGATTCCAGATGGGTTTGGGTGGTAGGGTGCCCAGCATCATGATATTTTTTGGTGTGGGAGTTGGAGGCCAATGAGATGTAAGGTAAGTCTGCAGAGGATGTCCTGGGAATAATTTGCCTTCCTGGGAAAAGCTATGTAAGCAGAAACCTGTTTTGTCCATGCTGCTTTTTTCTTTTTTGTCAGGGTCAAAACATTTTTTTAAATTAATTACAGCATAGTTAACAAGCAATGACCATACTGTTATTCAACAATTCCATGTGTTACTTATTGCTCATCAAGTTAAGTGTACTCTTAATCCCCTTCGCCTATTTCAACCATTTCCCCCACCCACCACCCCTCTGATATCCCTCTATTTGTTTGCTATAGTTGAGTCTGTCTTTTGGTTTGTCTCCCTGTTTTTCCATTGTTCATTTGTTTTGTTTCTTAAATTCCACCAAAGAGTGAAATCATATGGTACTTGTCTTTGTCTGACTGACTTATTTTGCTTAGAATTATATACTCTAGGTCAATCCATGTAGTTGCAAATGGCAAGATTTTATTCCTTTTAATGGCTGAGTAATATTCCACTGTGGGGGGTGTGTGTGTGTGTATGTGTGTGTGTGTGTACCTCTTCTTTATCCATTCATCTATCAGTGGATACTTGGGCTGCTTACATAATTTGGCTGTGGCAAATAATGCTGCTATAAACATAGGGATGCATATATCCCTTCAAATTAATGTTTTCATATTCTTTGGGTAAATACCCAGTAGTGCAATTACTGGATCTCAGGGTAGTTCTATTTTTTAACTGTTTGAGGAAACTCCATACTGTTTTCCACAGTGGCTGCACCAGTTTGCATTCCAAACAGTGCATGAGGGTTCCTTTTTCTCCACATTCTTACCAAAACTTTTTGTTTCTTGAGTTTTTGATTTAAGCCTTTTGACAGGTGTGTGGTGATATCTCATTGTAATTTTCATTTACATTTCCCTGATGATGAATGATGTTGAGCATCTTTTCATGTATCCATTGGCATCTGTATGTCTTTGGAGAAGTGTCTGTTCATGTCTTCTGCCAATTTTTTAATTGTATTATTGGGGGTTTGGGGTGTTGTGTTGTATAAGTTCTTTATATATTTTGGATACTAACCCTTTATCTGATATGTTATTTGCAAATATCTTCTCCCATTTTGTAGGTTGTATTTTAGTTTTGTTGGTTGTATCCTTCACTGTGCAGAAGCTTTTTATTTTGATGTAGTCTCAATAGGGTATTTTTGCTTTTATTTCCCTTGCCTCAGGAAACATTATCTAGAAAGATGTTGTAATGGCCAATGTCAGAGAAATTACTCCCTGTGCTCTCTTCTAGGATTTCCATGGTTTCAGATCTCACAATTAGGTCCTTACTCTATTTTCAGTTTATTTTTGTGTGTGGTGTAACAAAGTGGTCAAACAGTTTCATTCTTTTGCATGTAGCTATCCAATTTTTCCAACACCATTTGTTGAAGGGACTCCTTTTTCCCATTGGATATTCTTTTTTCTTTTGTTGAAGATTAATTGACCATATACTGAGGGTTTATTTCTGGGCTTTCTCTTCTGTTCCATTGATCTATGTGTCTGTTTTTGTGCCAGTACCATACTGTTTTGATTACTGTAGCTTTTTAACATAACTTGAAGTCTAAAATTCTGATACCTCCATTTTTGTTTTTCTTTTTCAAGATTGTGTTGGCTATTCAGGGTCTTTTGTGGTTCCAAACAAATGTTAGGATTGTTTATTATAGTTCTGTGAAAAATGTTGTTCGTATTTTGATTTGACTGTATTAAATGTGTAGATTGTGTTGGGTAGTATAGACATTTTAATATTTGTTCTTATCCATGAGTATAGAATATTTTTTTCATTTCTTTGTGTTATCTTCAGTTTCTTTCATCAGTGTTTTCAGTGTATAGGTCTTAACTTGGTTAAGTTTAATCCTAGGTATTTTATTCTTTTTTAAAAAATATTTTATTTATTTATTTGAGAGAGAGAATGAGATAGAGAAAGCATGAGAGGGGGTAGGGTCAGAGGGAGAAGCAGACTCCCTGCTGAGCAGGGAGCCCGATGCGGGACTCGATCTCAGGAGCCTGGGATCATGACCTGAGCCGAAGGCAGTCGCTTAACCAACTGAGCCACCCAGGCGCCCGTATTTTATTCTTTTTAGTGCAATTGTAAATGGGATTGTTTTCTTAACTTCATTTCTGCTGCTGGATTATTAGTGTTTAGAAATGGAACAGATTTCTGTACACTGATTTTGAATCCTCTGACATTAGGGAATTCATTTATCAATTCTAGTAGTTTTGTGGTGGAATCTTTTGGGTTGTCTATACACAGAATCTCATCATCTGTAAGTAGTGAAAGTTGTACTTCTTCCTTACCAATTTGGATGCCTTTTATTTCTTTTTCTTGTCTGATTGCTGTGGCTAGGACTTCCAGTGCTATGTTGAATAAAACTGGTGAGAGTGGACAGCCATGTCTTTTTCCTGACTTTGGGGGAAAAGCTGTCATTTTTTTCCCCATTGAGTATGATGTTAGCTGTGGGTTTTTCATGAAGGCCTTTATTATGTAGAGTTGTTTTTTCTAAACCAACTTTGTTGAGAGTTTTTATCATGAATAGATGTTGTACTTTGTCAAATGTTTTTTCTGCATCTGTGGAAATGACCATATGGTTTTTATCCTTTCTTTATTGATGTGATGTCTCACGTTGATTGATTTGCAAATACTGAACTACTCTTGCATCCCAGGAATAAATCCCACTTGATCACTGTGAGTGATTTTTTTTAAAGATTTTATTTATTTGACACAGAGAGAAGCAGCCAGAGAGGGAACACAACCAGGGGGGTAGGAGAGGTAGAAGCAGGCTTCCCGCGGAGCAGGGAGCCCAATGCGGGGCTCGATGCCAGGACCCTGGGATCATGACCTTGAGGTGAAGGCAGACGCTTTACGACGGAGCCACCCAGGCATCCCCATGAGTGATTTTTTAAAATGTATTTTTGGATTCAGTTTGCTAAGATTTTGTTGAGGATGTTTGCATCTGTATTTATCAGGGATGTTGTCCTGTAGTTTTTTTTGTGTGTGTGTGGTGTCTTTATCTGGTTTTGGCTTCAAGGTAATGCTGGCCTCATAGAATTTGGGTTTTCGTTCCCCTTCTCTGTTTTGGAAAAGTTTGAAAAGAATAGGTATTAACTCTTTAAATGTTTGATAGAATTCACCTGTGAAGCCATCTGGCCTTGAACTTTTATTTGTTGGGAGTTTTTTGATTGCTGATACAATTTCATTGCTGATGTTCAGTCTGTTCAAATTTTATATTTCTTCCTGCTTCAGTTTTTTTAGGTTATATGTTTCTAGGTATTTATCCATTTCTTCTAGGCTGTCCAATTTTTGGCATGTAATTTTTCATAATATTTTCTTACAATCATTTGTATTTCTGTGGTGTTTGGTTGTTATTTCTTTCATTTCTGATTTTGTTTATTTGAGTCCCCCCTCCTTTTTTTTTATGATTCTGGCTACAGGTTTATCAATTTTGTTGATCTTTTCAAAGAACAAGCTTCTGGTTTCTTTGGTTTGTTCTTTTGGCTTGTTGTTGTTGTGGTTTTAGTTTCTATATCATTTATTTCTGCTCTAAACTTCATTATATCCTTCCTTCTGCTGGTTTTGAGTTTTGTTTGTTTTTCTCTTTCTAGTAAATAAAGGTTAGGTGGTTTATTTGAGAATTTACTTGCTTCTTGAGGTAGGCCTGTATTGCTATAAACTTCTCTCTTAGAACTATCTTTGCCACATCCCAAAGTTTTTGGACTGTTATGTTTTCATTTTCATTTGTTTCCATGTATTTTTTAATTTCTTCTTTAATTTCTTGGTTGATCAATTCATTGTTTAGTAGCATGTTGTTTAAACCTCCATATATTTGTCCTCTTTCCAGATTTTTTTCTTGTGGTTGATTTCTAGTTTCATAGAGTTGTGGTCAGAAAAAATATATGGTATGACTTCTTATCTTTTTGAATTTGTTGAAACTTATTTTGTGGCCTAATATGTGATCTATTCTGAAGAATGTTCCATGTTCACTTGAAAAGAATATGTATTCTGCTGTTTTAGGATGGAATGTTCTGAACATATTTGTTAAATCCATCCCGTCCAGTATGTTTTTCAAAGCCATTGTTTTCTTGTTGATTTTTAGTCAACATAGTTGAAATTTTGCCTTCAGTCAAGTCATCTGCAGTGGCTCTCTTTGACTGTTGGGGGCAGTGTTTGGTCCCTGAGGTGTTAGTGGGCGTCTGGGGCGGACCTTGGGCTTGAGTTGAGTCAGACCAGGTATTTACCAGAGATGCAGTAGCACCATACTTTAGGGTGCTTTCCCTGTGTTGTCCCCTGAGAAGCTTTTGGTGGGCAGGGCATAGAATCAGAAAAGCTGTCTGCCCCCAGTCCACTGCTGAAGCCACAGTCTGACTGATGCGTGTGGTTATCTTTCCTTCTCCTCATGGCAGGAGTCACTTTGGAATGATGCTGGCCCCTGTTGGGGCTGTTTGCACATTGCCAAGCTTGTGGCCCTGATTTGAAAGGGCTCTGGCCAAGGGCATATTGGAGGGGGAAGACCCAAATGTGCTGGGGGGTGGAGCACACAGTGACTGCAGGGTTTGTGCACCAGGGAGAGGGAATGTGCGACCATTGCTGAGACCAGGGCCAGCTGTTTAGATCCACAAAGTGTGTGTGGGAAGGGTGTGCAATTTTAACAACGTGCATGCCTGTCCTCCATGGGAGGGGATCCACTGTTGCAGCAGCTAGAATGAGGTTTTGAAAAGTATGCGGGTCGGAAGTTATGATGTTTGTAAGGTTTATGCTGGTCTTCTGAGGGAGGGGACTCATACAGCTGGGACTGAGGCAAGTGTGAGTGGAAAGGGTGGATCTACGGCGGGGGCGGGGCGTGGGGATGGGAGCGTAGGCGGGTGAGGGTGGTAGCAAGTTCGGTAGTGAGTATCAGCACCAGGCTGGTTTTCACAGGTTGCTGAGTGTTTATGCTTTGGGGCGGTGGGGAGGGAAATGGTGCCTTCCAGCTCCTTTGTTCCTGAAGAGTCTCCCAGGGATCTCTGTCCCTCTGGGACGTGCTGTGAGATTAGTACACAACTTTCCTTCCTGTATGCCCCAGACATATTTCAAACTGCTGCTTCTATGCTATATCTCCATAGACTGTTGTGCCGTCTCTTTAAGGGTGGGGACCCAGAAAATAACCCAAAGCCTAGCAGAACAAGCTCTTCCAGAAGCAAGCTTGATCATTTTTAACATTTCAGACTTTAAGTCACTCTGGTTGTAAGAACTCAAGAAATTCAGCCCCTCTAGTTTTCAAAGCCAAGTGTTACGGGGATTCATCTTCCCTTTGTGGGCTCCCCAGTGTGATCATCTTTTCTCTCCCTTCCCCATGCCTGTGGGTCCCTCCCTCCAGTGGACAGTCCCATGGTCTGTTTAGCTCCCCACTGTGTCTCTGCCCTTCCTACCCTTTTTGATGTGGCCTCTTCTCTAAATTTAGTTGTGGAGTTTGTTCTGCTAGTCTTTGGGTTATTTTCTGGGTTATTTACACCGATGTGAGTGTTATCTAGCTGTATCATTGGGAGGATGTGGGCTTAGGGTCCTCCTACTTCTTCATCTTCCCAGTCACCAGTTCACCCAGGCTTCTTTTTTCTGCTTCAAAGGCTGTTGTGCCCCAAGCTGTGGTGGCAACCTCCCTGCCATATTGGGATTCATTGCCAACACAGGGATGGCAGAGAGAAAATTTGGAAAGAGTCTGGATCTTTGATAATAGTGCTGAATGTCTGCTCCAACCCTAGCACCTCCTACCTCTAGATGTCTGATTTGGTATGACAGAAAGTGCCAGTGTTGTTTTAGCTGGTTTTAGTTGGAGATTTTGTTCTTTCAGGGGGGAGGCCTTCTCATTGATGAACATGGTATTTGATATCCTTTTTGATTTTTGGAGCATGCTGGGTCATCATTTTCCTGAATTTGTGCCCGGATGTAGTGGAATAAAGCTGAGTCAGGAGGGATGGGCATCTGAAGCATCCAGATGAGGAAAAAAGTGTTCACATGAGTGCAAGTCAATTTCCAAGAAGCTTAGAGATTCAAAGCCAAGGAAAATCCTAACATCCAAGTACACCCGAAGCTGAAAATAAAATGTAAAACACAGAAGATCAGAAGTCCCTGGATAGGATAACAGAAGTAAGAGTATGGGTCAAGTGAGATAATTAAGTGTATTTCCATGAAAAAGATAGGATGCCCAAGGCTGGTAGTTATTGGATGCTTTCTTGTCCCCCAAGGAGTGTGTGATCCTGGCTTAAAAGCCCAACTTCAGAGAGATAAATGAGTCTTCTTTCTAACATCCCAGCATCTTTTCAATTCCCCTTTCCCTAAGCTCTGAACTACAGAAGGCATCTTGTGTTAAGCGGATTTCTAGTTTTCTGAATGAAAAGTTCTGCTATGTGATTTTCTACAGAATAGCTCTTATTCTAAAATCACCAGCCAAAGCAACATTCTGTTCAGAAACTGGTAAAAATATGATTAGGGAATGTTCATATACTGTGCTTCATATAGTCAAGTTAAGAAGCCTTTCCCAAGAGCCTTTTATGAGTTTGGCACTGGACCGGTTACCATCTTTCAAGGATAACACCCAGCGCCATATTGTACAGGAACCTTATAAAATTCACATCAAAATACAGCAAAGGGCACACTTTCTTTTTCTGTCAAGCTAACTTTTCCCTTTAAAGGCAATCTTTATCTGTCAGAATCAGTAGAATCTGTTTCTCTAATACAACATGGAATACCTATCTATGATATTTCTCTTCTGACAAGTAGATGTCAGTAAGGGGTTGGCCAGTCTCTCTACAGGACAGAGCAAAAACACTCACCTGGAAACAGATTATATATATTTCTTAGTCATTTGTCAAGGATTCCTGAAACATCTGAATTTATGCATCAGCTACTGTATCAGTCAGGACTATTAAGTACAAGCAACAGTAATAACTAACTACTCTAAGCAGAAGATTTATGGAAAGCTTATCGGCAGCTGTCAGAATCTCTGAAAATGGTACAAAACCAAGGTTAGAAACTATATAGCCAATAACAGTTCCCCAAATGACACTGAAGAACTGGTCTAGATACCACAGCACTGACTTGGTCATAGTTACCACAGTTTACTCTGCAGACGCCATCAACACTGATCCATGGCACTATCTTTAGATCTGCAGTGTAGCTTACCAATGATGGAACCTTTCTGCTGATGGCACCCTCTGCAGAATAGACTCTGTAGTTAGTGGGTTTTGCACTACTAATGCATGATTCAAAATCTAGGATGCGTATATGTGATTGGGGGAGAATGGGCTACATCCCTGAGCCTCAATTGCAAGAAAGGCCAGGAGAACAAGCATTTGAATTTTTCTCTTGTTATAATAGAAAATGGGATTTGTCTCATTAGGTAAGGATCTCCTAAACCATTGATTTAAGGAGTCATTTAGTCATGCCTGTAGACACTTTTTTTTTTTTATTGTTTATGCTTTGGCTTGTAAAACATCTGGTATTTTTTCCAGTCAATCTCTAAATCCTTACACCAGTAAAGAGCTGAGTATTTGTCACTTTGAGAGTTCTAATACAGAATATGCACCTACTGTGGCCAAAACTTGGATTTGAACCAAGTCTACCTGATTGTAAAGTTTATGACTTTTCACTGGAACAGTTTATAGTATTTTACGTGTACATAGGCTGCTGGGAATATTTTTGGGAATTCCCAATATTTTGGGAATATTGTTCCTGGATTGCTAAATTCTCAGATCTTTCATTGCTAGTCCAATCCTATTTTATGCAATGAAGTAAACTATGTAGTTGTTCTCTTTAAAACATAGGAAGAAAGAAACCCGCGGGGTTTATAGAGAATGGCTGATACTCAGGAAGTGTGAGTATACTTCTGTACTTCTGAGTCTAAGCCAGGGTAGAGCCTGCTAATTATCCAGGCTCTGGTGCTGGTGCTGGTGCTAGTATTCCTGGTTTCAAATACTGACTTTTCAGGTCATTAACTAGGTAGACTTGATCAAATTACCTATCTTCTTTTTGTCTTCTTTTGCTCATCTATAAAGTGTAGATAATTATTCCTTTCACAGAGTTTGCTGTGAAAATTAAATTAATGAATGTATAGGAAGCACTCAGAATAGTGTCTAGAATGTAATAAATACTCAAAGAATGTTGATTATTATTATTTTCTTAAAGTCCTGATTTTCATCTTTTTTTTTTCATAGTGAAAATTTCTCTTCAAATAGAATCTTCACTGAAAACCCAAAATGGAAACTGAGTAATAGCAGAGCTGCTTTGGGAGGTAAGATGGGAGGGAGTCCTCATTTCACTCAGTCTCAGGTCTCCTTTAAGGCACGTCCAAGAGATGACAATAGTTCAATTTGTCAAACTTTTACTCTATACCAGGTTCTGTGCTCAGTTTGCTTGCATTTTTTCACTTATAAGTACAGTGACCCTGTGGGGTAGGTATTGTCTCCATATACAGATTTGCTTGTATACGGGTGACGAAACTGGGGCTTCCTGAATAGCAGTAACCTGCAAAGAGTCACACATTCAGTAACTGTCAAAGTCAAGACGGGAGCCAGATCTGCCTGATGGCCCTGAATCAAATGTTCTTAACCATCTCATTGCACTGCCTACTGTTATAGTTCAGATGTCTGTTTTTAAAACCACTGTTTTGATGAATTGGGTCATTCTTGTACCTTGCAATGATGAAATATTGGTTGGACTCCTGGATTTTAACCAGGAATCAATTTGGAGAACACTTATTTTTTTTTAATGTAAAATTGGAAATCTCTATAGTATTAAATTATGTGAGATATGAATCCAAAGAAGCTGGATCCACTGGGATGAGTATAAGTAGTAGGCATGGAAATGAAACAAAAACTATGCATGATTGTAAAAGATATCTAATTAACAAAGAAGCAATAAAATGCTCAGTTTAGAGGAGTAAAATTTTACTGAAGCTTATTTTTTGGGGATCAGTGTTCAGCATCATAAAAACCACAGGAAGCTACTGGAAACTTTTGTGTGGAGAAATTTCTATTTGTCTGAAAGCCAGAAACTTTGTGATATCTGGTGATGGGCAGCCTCCTTCTCAGAGCAAATGTTTTCATGGTAGTGCCCTTGATAATCATTTATCTCCTTTCTAAAATGAATCCTTCAGCAAGAAGGGACTGCCTTAACCCTAGGTGTTGCCATCGTGTATTCTCTTTCCCACTGATATCTGGAAACTTGTCAGGGGAAGGCACTGTTTTTCCTTTACTCCTCCTTCCTCCCGCTACTTAGGTGGCAGGAAAGAAACTTCCAGACTTCCTGCATCATAAAGATCACAAAGTGTATGGCCATCTCCCATCTCCCTGACCCAGGCCTAAAGGGAGAACTGGAAAAAATTGTTGGAAGAAATTGTTTCAGGACCATGAACAGAGTAAATAAGATGTTCATTGTGACAGGAGAAAAGATCTTTTACAAGTTACTTGAAAGAAGATAGCTAGTGGTATCAGTGCCATGATCTTACTCTCCTTTGGCAACTGCTGAGAATACCCTTTGGGTAAATCCAGGTGGAAGCCAGAACGTACCAAAATCTGTTGATGTAGCTCATGCGAGTCAGCCTCTGAAAGCAGCAATCAAGAAGAAGATGGGTAAAAAGGAGACTGAATGAAGGAATGTGTGCGCATGCACACCATACACACTTAGTGAAAATCCGCTTCATGCAAGTTATTAGTGCAAAACCCACTGCTTGGCTACAATTAAAGAATTTTTTTTTTTTTATTTTCAGTGGAGCTGGCCTTGGCAAAAATTTTCTTGCGTTTCATCGCAATTAGTTATAGGTCTAAATCAGCCAGGTAAAAAATTGAAAAGTAAGCTAATTTACTTCTCAAAGTTTGCAAATAATTGTATCAGATGCAATCGCAGAACAAAAATCTCAGTAGTCTTCCAGGAGACAATTTTTGTAATAACATAATTAAAGCTGGAAGTCATAGGTACTGGAGCAAATGATCAGAAATATATTATCCCTTTAGTCCTTCAGTATGGATGGTTTTCAGACTGACTTATACCTTTTGCATAGATTGGGTACATTTTTCTTCCACATCTTAACTTTAGTGATCTACAGTGGGTCTAGCTGTATAGTGAACCAGTGAATTTTCATCATGAGGAGTAGTCCAGCTAATTTAAATGCACTTCCAAGGGAAGTCAAGCACATTGTCCCTAAGGCTGGGAAAAGTGTGTTCCTTTCTGGATATCATGTATATATCTGTAGCTTTGCACTGAAGGAGATTTTCAAGGTTCCTCCTAAAGGGACCTGAGTTTCAAAAGTTACATAATTACAGTGAATTCAGCTTCACTATCCCTGAAGCTTTTAGCATTTTCCAGTTTTTAAAATGGTCCTTAATGGATGCGCATGGAACTTGTTAAATGGATTATGAGATAACCTTGCCCCTGACTTTGAGGGGTCAGGGATAATTTAGTGACTTGTTTATTGTGGTGACTATAATGTAAGTTATCATATTCCCTGAAACCATGCCTTCCCTTGTCAACTCTTGGAGTGAGACTGAACCAAGGGGAATTCTCAAAGGACTTTCAGATCTGCCTTCCAGCTCAGACTCCCAGCTCTTAGGTAATATGGACATCTCACCTGGCTCCAGTCCCTGAAGGACATAACCCTGCTCATTACATCCAGTAGTACTGTATGTGGTCAGAAAAAGGAAAGGGACTCTTTGACCCAGAGGAGCTGATCTATCAGAGAAGGTCAAATAGGAAGTACAAGGTATTTGTTACAATAGCACCCCAACTTCTCAGAACCAGTTTTCTTAGTCTATTTGGGCTGCTATAACAAAATACCATAGATTGGGTAGCTCAGAAACAACAATGAGAACTACTGTGACAAAAATGTCTTTCTCACTGTTCTAGAGGCTGGAAGTCCAAGATCAAACACCTGTTATGTTAAGTAATTATTTGTTAAGGTTTCAGGTGTTTATAGCTAAATAAATTCTTAAATTTCCATGAGTCTCTTAAGACCACTTATTCTTTACTTTAAAAAAAGTCACATAAAGATGATTGTGCACCCCAAATGATCACTTCTACTAACTGTAAGAAATATTTCACTGATAAATATCAATGTAATTGACAATTTACATTGAAAAAATTTTTTTTGGTGTTGAAGGCTATCTCAACCTCTCCCAACTGATAGAAGATGACTACAGTAAGAGTTTTTCCACGGGCATATTTTGGAAATTTCATTGTTATGTACCCCTTTATGAATGAATAAAATGGTGATAACTGTTAACTATAGAATTTACCAAAACAAAGTTAGAAATATCCAAGAAACAGTTTGATACTTGTTAAGGAAATGAACAGAGATATAATCCCTAGGCATATGGGGACTGAGAGACAACAATCTAAAAAAAAGTCTAATATTGGTCATTGATTTGAGAGTTGCTTTTTTGGATATCCATATGTTATGCACCTGGCCATTGTGGTATGTAATAAAATGAGGGACTAAAACTTGTTGGACTATATGGTCATTTGAGTGCTTTGGTTTTAATTAATCAGATTAAAAAGTACATAATTTATTTATGACATGTTATGACCTGTGCTTATAACAAAAACACCATTTCCCAAACAATATATTAAGAATAAAATAAATGATTAGAATATTTTGACCATTAGTGTACTTAAAATTATTTCTCCAAGCTTTATTTACATTTTAATTTGATAATGAACAAATAAGGAAAGCAAAGCTATGCTGCACCTGCTAAGGGAGTCTCAATTGTGAGCAACCAAGACATGTTGTTCAGTCAGCTGCAGCTGCCAAGAATATGGGGATAGAAATGATTCTCTTTGACTTTAAGTCTGGTTTATACCATTCATCTTGCCTTCTATCAAACATGAGTATGCTCCACAGTTGGATATACCTTTTCTACAGAATGACTACATTGTGCCCTATATGCTATGGCTCCTCGCCATCTTTACTACTCCGTTGTTTACCAAAGCTGTAACATGAGGCTACCTTTTTGGTTTTGCCCAGTGGAAACTCAGGTATCACATTCTGATATTTATTGGGATTCTAATAACAAATGCCTGAGGGAAATTGAATGCTTGAGTGACAATATTATTTTCTTCCTTTAAATGGATTCAGTTTTTCATCTCTTCGTTGTTTTTATATAAGGCAGGAGAACAAAGAGGGAAAGAGAGAGACAAAGACAAAGAGAGACAGAGACAAAGAGAAAGAAGGAGAGAAAAGTGAAATAATTATGAGGGAGAAAACCAGTTTTATTCTGTTATGAGCAAGTGAACTTGGGAAATGTCAGAAACGGAGCCCCACTATCCTCATCTGAGAAATGGGGAATATTGTACTTACCTCAGAGTGGTTGTTTAGAAAAATTGGTATCATGTATTCAAGATAGAAGGCTCAAAATGGGCACTCAAAAATTAATCACTTCCTTTCTCTCTCCTGTGAGGGGCCAAAATGCACACAAGCAGACAGTATTTATGCTCCTTCTGTTTCAGCTGCCTCAACTACAGGGTGTGTATTCTGGGTGAGTGAAAGTGACCCAGTGTTCACATGTGTCACCAGGCAGCATATAATCAGGCTCAGACTGCGAGGCTGTTTCTATTTTAGGCCTAAATTTTCTGTTAAATCTTTACCATTTTTTGGTTTGCATGACTAATACAACTTCTGGCAATATACATGACTGAAGCATAATAACGAGAGAGAGAGAGAGAGAGAGAGATTGAGTATAACTGGATATTGAGAGAGGATTCTGAGTTTCCATTGGATTCTCATGTTCTGTCTTCATGAATACACACATAAATTTAATTGCAGTCTTGTCTGCTCTATGTTTTAATCTTTTTATATCACAAAGTTCAGCTAACCTTTAGAGATCACTTTCTACTTCCACATGGATAAAAGCCACTTCACAAAGTCCTAGAAATGCATACTCTTTCATTTTTCTCTGTTTATAGTATATTGAGATCGAGCTTGAATAAAAGTAGCTAAAATTGAACTTCATTCATTCATTCATTCATTTACTCAGGCTAGCTAGCCTTTTACTGCCTACTTTATTTTGCTGTCAGACATGCTATCGACTGTATCCTGTCAGGGGCAAATGTTTTTAAACTAAACCAGTTATGTATAAATTACATTATTTAAATGTATTTTCTTTTTACTAAAAATGACTGTTTTACCTGTTGATATCCTATTAAGGTACTCATTTTTAAGAAATTATTTTAAAGAGGGTGCCTGGGTGGCTCAGTTGGTTAAGCGACTGCCTTCAGCTCAGGTCATGATCGAGTCCCACATCGGGCTCCCTGCTCAGTGGGGAGTCTGCTTCTCCCTCTGACCCTCTTCCCTCTCGTGCTCTCTATCTCTCATTCTCTCTCTCTCAAATAAATAAATAAAATCTTAAAAAAAGAAATTATTTTAAAGAAAACTATTGTAAGGATCATAGTTTTCAAGATACAAAATAACTTTGTGTATTCAAGTTTATAAATTAGCCATATATATTCTAAATTGAAGTGCTTTCTTTTATCATTGAAGATAGAAATATAGCAAATTGAATAATATTTTCAAAAAGAAGAGAAAAAGCTTCCATAATTTTGCTTTCCTGATGACATTCTCACTTTCACAGAAGAAAGTTGATTTCCAATCCACATACATATGCATATTTTAAATAGTTGTAGTCATCATGTCTGCAGCATTTCTGATTTTGAAATTTTATTATATTTTCTCCTGGGTCTTAAGAGACTTCATAATTATGAGTGATTATATTACACTGTTGATTTAGCATATCAGCTTTTTCTTTTTTATCGGACATTTATGTGGCTTTTTGTTTTAGTTCATCCCTCGCTCACTCCCTCCACTCACACCCTCCTTCTTCCCTTCCATCTATTAATTAATTAATTAATTTTTACAGTTTATACCTTTGAAAGTCATTGAGAAATGAAATATTTGTACTTTTTTTTAATGCTTCATGTTATTTTATTCCCATAAGCTTTAGTTCAGAGTGCTTTGACAGAATACCATAAACTGGGAAGCTTATAAACAACAGAAATTTATTTTTCATAGTTATGGAGGCTGGGAAGTCCAAGATCAAGGCACTGGCAGAGTTAGTGTCTGCTGAGGACCTGCTTCTTGGTTCATAAGCAGCCCCCTTGTTGCTGTGTCCTCACATGGCAGAAGGGAGTGAAGAGAGCTCTCTGGGGTCTCTGTTACAAGGACACTAATCCTGTTCATGACGGCTCCACCCTCAGGACCAATTATCTCCCAAAAGGCCCCATCTCCAAATACCATCACTTGGGGATTTGATTTCAACATATGAATTTGGGGAGGCAACACAAACATTCCGCCTATAGAGCCTTATGAAGAAGTCTCATGAGTGGAATTACAGCATCAAAGAGTTTGAATGCCTACATGATTCTTTCTGTGTTTTGCCATATTTTTTCTAAATTAGGAATAGTGCTTTTGAAAATCTTTTAAGTTTGGAGAGGGCAGTGAATATACAGAAATAGTCTTGGTTTTCACATCTAATGTGCTAGTCTGGCTCACCTGTCAGTAAATAAGAAACTCATGAAATGCTGGTCTTTGCACCTGAATATTATCACAGTTTTTATTCATGTTGTTAATGTTATTGTTATTTTGTTAATTTTAACATTTAAAAGAAGATTTAAGTCCTGGAGGCATTCGCAGTGGTTAGGCAACATCTCCATGGACTGATTCATGAATCTGGGAACAAAAAATTTCCCTTGTCTAAAAAGGTGTGCTTTCAGTACATTACTATAGATTATAGTCTCTCTTTTTTCAATGGTCTTAAATTTTATTTTTAGAAATTTAGATACAGTAAATGTGATCTTTTTTGGTCATACAGTTCTAGAAATTTCACTGTATAGATAGATAGATTTGTATAACTACAACCACTATCAGGATACCCGAAAATTCCATCACCTCCCCAAATGTCCTTGTGCTATAACTTTTTATTTACACTCTCCTGTCAACTTTAACTCCAGATGATGACAGGTGTTCTCTGGCACTGCAGTTTTGTTAGCTCAGGAATATCATAAAAATGTAATCATATAAAATGTAACCTTTGAGACCAACTTCTATTCAGCATTAGATTTCCTGTTTTTTTCCTGTTTCATTTGTCTATATTCCTTTTCTTTTTCTTTCAATTTGAGCATCTTTAATATCACATTTAAATTTGTCAGTATGTTTGATATATGATGTAGGTCTTTGTTAGGGTTCGAAGCCGACGGCCAAAAAAAGAATTCTTGAGACGTCTTTGGAGCAAAAAGGTGATTTTATTAAAGCACGGGGCCAGGACCCGTGGGCAGAAAGCTGCACTGGGGTCATGAGGAGTGGCCCGTGATATACTTTCAAGTTGGGAGGGGGTTAGGGATAGCGTGAGTCTCTAAGGAATTTTGCAAGCAAGGTTTCCAGGACCTCGAGAGGGCTAGCTATTATGGTTGGGAAGAGGTCATTCATTACTGTCTAATAAAACCTTAGTCATGAGAACCTTCAGATGTATGTTGGTGGGCCATATACTTGGGGGGTGATTGCCAACATGTACTTTGGGGGGTTTAGAGATAAAGGAAGCTTCCAAAGTAATTTTTATACGTTAAAGTAGACTTACAGGATTGGGTGGGGCGGGTCAGGCTAGGCTTGCCTTTGCCTTTAACAAAATGTTAACGTTGAGGCAGTTGAGTCCCTAGAGGAAGGTCACTCTTCCTGTTTCAAGGACTTGTCAGTGGGCTCTAGGTAGTAAGGAAGTTTAATAATTTTTCTTCTGCCTTTGTTTCCCACATCAATATATGTATTTTGACACAGCTTTTTTTTTTTTTTTTTTTTTGAGAGAGAGAGAGAAAAAGAGAACACATGTGAGTGGGGGTAAGGAAGGGCAGAGGGAGCGGGAGAAAGAGAGAGAATCTTAAGCAGGCTCCACACCCAATGCAGAGACCTGTGCCCAGAGCAGAGCCCTATGCAGGGCTTGATCTCATGACTCTGAGGTCATGACCTCAGCCGAACAATCAGATGCTTAACTGACCGAACCACCCAGGCACCCCTTGACACAGTTTTTTAAAAGAGCAGATCTGCTGGGAAAAATTCTTATTATTTTCTCATTTGGGAATGTCTTTATTTCATCTTCATTTCTGGTGGATGTTTTCACTGAATATAGAATTCTGGGTCGACAGTTCTTTGCATTTAAAATTGTTTCACTCCCTTCTGGCCTCCATGTTTCTGATGAGAAATCCTCAGTCATTTGAATAGGTTTTCCCCTGTGAGCAGGGTTTCTCAACTCTAGCATTATTGATACTTTGGGGTCTAACTATTCTTTGTTTGGGGAGGCTGTCCTGTGCATTGCAAGAAGTTTAGCAGCATCCCCTACCTCTACCCACTAGATGGCAGTAGTACCTCTCCCCTAGATGGCAGTAGTACCTCTCCCCCTGTCGTGACTATTAAAACTGTCTCTCGACTTTGCCTAGAGTTCCCTGGGTGGGTGGGAGGACAGAGTCACCCCAGGGAAGAACCACTGCCCCTTAAGTAGTATGTCATTTATCTCTGGTGACTTTCAAACATTTTTTCTTTGTCTTTAGTTTTTGGCGGTTTGATTGCTATGTGTCTGGATATGGATTTTTGTTTTTCTTTTTGCCTCTCCTGTTTGGATTTGCTGAGTTCTTATCTACTGCCAAATTTGGTCAGTTTTCACAAATTATTTCTTAGAATATATTTTTCTGCACTGTACAGTCTCCTGGGACTCCAGTAACATGGATGTTATTTTCTCCCAGGTTCCTGAGTCTCTTTATTTAATTTTTTTCACTCTTTTTTTCTCCCTGTTGTTGAGCTCACATAATTTCTATTCGTCTGTCTTCAAGCTCACTATTTCCTTTGTAATGTCCATTCTGCTATTGAGACCCTTGAATGAGTTCCTATTTCAGTTATTGTATTTAGTATTCTAAAATTTTCATTTTGCCTTTTATATCCTACATTTATTGCTGATATTTTCTGTTCTTCCATTTATTTCAAGGGTTTTTACCTTTAATTCTTAGAGAATTTTTATAAAAGCTAATTTGAAGTATTTTTGTGGTAATTTCAATATTGATGTCATCCAGACATTGGTGTAATTTTCCTGGCTCTTGGCATGGCAAGTGATTTTAAGTTGTATCTTGGACATTTTAAATATGACATGAAACTTAGGCTTTTGTTTATATCCCATGTTTTAGCAGGTAATTGACCCAGTTGGATTCAGGCTACAAGTTCTAATCAGCTTTCTGTGAGTTTTAGTGTCACTGCCACTTACGTTTTCAAAGCTTTAGTGATCTGTCTCCTATATGCACACCACCCAACACCTAGTTGGAATCTTGGCAGTGATCTATCTTGTAATTCACTTCTTAATGTCTTTGGTATGTTATTTAGTATCTGACCCACGCATGCACACCTCACAACTTGATGAGGTGCTTTTCTGAACTCCTCTCTCTCAGTGATCTCTCCAGTCCTTTCTGTTTCTCTGGGCTACCCTTTTCTGTTCTCTGGCCTCAAGCTATACACCTTCCATAGCTACACCCCTTGTTCAGGGTCAAACAACAGGAAGATAGAGAGAAATGGGGGCTTGTCCTACCCTGTTAGGACCTCCAATCAGGGAGAAAATGTCCCTTTCCTTAAAGATTTAGTCCTGTGGGCCCCATTGTCACCACTGTTGCTGCAGGATTGCTTGGGAGTTGGGAGACACTAGAGGATGAGAAAAGAAACAAAAAACAAAAAACACAAATAAGGGATTCTTACCCCCACCCACACCTCTGCCTGTACAGCCCCCTTTCCCACACAGCATGAAGAAACGTGGTTCCAGCTCTCAGAGTCAGACCCAGAGAGTGTCTTGTGGAGCTCTCACTATCGACATCATTGCCCACTTCCAGGTTTAAGATTCTGTTGGGTCTAGATTGGGAATAGACCGAAGGGGGAATAAATGGTAAACTGCCTCATGGTTCCATGGTACTTTAAATACGGATCTTCTTCCTCAGTCCACCTGCTACTGCTTCCTTTCAGAGTCCTCAAATAGCTGTTCCATACATTCTGTACATATTTTATAATTTCAGTCAGTGTGAGTGATAGGGTGGGGCATGTTACTCCATTTTACTAGGAACAGGAGCGCATGTTCTCTCAGCAATTTTGATGTAAATGATCTTTCTGAAATAGGTTTTTAGAGTAGACTGGTGAACTAATTTCATACCTGTCAGATAAATTGCAGTCTCTTTCTGCCAGAGAATAAAGCCGTTGGTGCTGTTGTTCTTTATTCACATTTCAGTGATTATGGAATGCCTGGACCTGAGGTAGCATTTCTTGTAGAGATGTTTAAGACTTAAAAAATGAACATAAAAATCTTCTTTATTTACATTAGTGCCTCATTAATAGCTCATTAATCTTTATCTGCATGAGGGATGGCAAACAAATTTTATCTCATGTTCTACTCAGCCCACCTAGTTGTGGCTACCTGGAATGTGGGTCTGAGAACAGGAGGACTCATATTGCTTAGCAGGAAGGTGTGCTGGGACTGAATAGTTTCTCACATCTTCCACGAGGAGAGTTGTGGCATGTATCTTTCACATTCTTGCCTTATTGGAGCTACATGACTTCATGGTAGTCAACATACATAAACTGGTGAAGTAATAATAATAATGATTAATGAATCATTGGTACTTTGTGTTGTTATTGTTTTTTTTAAAGATTTATTTATTCATTAGAGAGAGGGGGCAGGGCAGAGGGAGAGGGAGAGAGAAACTTCAGCAGACTCCATGATGAACAGGAAACCAGATGCAGGGCTCAATGATCTCATGACTCTGAGATCAGACCTGAGCTGAAACCAAGAATCAGGCACTTAACCAACTACACCACCCAGGTGCCCCTAAATCGTTGGTACTTTGTAATCCTACTGAAAATGAAGTTCTGCTTGGTTAGAGGGAAGCATGCCCTGATCACCAATAGCTCCTTTGTTGTGTAAAAGTGTTGATAACTATTTCTGACATTCTTAGAGGTGTAACTCAATTACTTTGTCTTACTAGCTTAAATTTAAATGAAGCCACATTAATGTTAGTGTCTAAATTTTATTTTTTTAAAGATTTAATTAATTAATTTGAGAGCAAGAGACAGAGAGAGAGAGAGAGAGCAGGGGGAGGAGCAGGGGGCAAGGAGAAAGAATCTCAAGCAGACTTCACGCTGAGCACGGAGCCCAAGTTGGCGATCCATCCCACAACCCTGAGATCATGACCTGAGCCCAAACCAAGAGTCAGACGCTCAACCAATTGAGCCACCCAGGCACCCCTAAATTTTAATAGTTTTTTTTTTAATTTTATTTATTTATTTGACAGAGAGACACAGCGAGAAAGGGAATACAAGCAGGGAGAGTGGGAGAGGGAGAAGCAGGCTTCCCGCAGAGCAGGGAGCCCAATGTGGGGCTTGATCCCAGGACCCTGGGATCATGACCTGAGCTGAAGGTAGATGCTTAACAACTGAGCCACCCAGGTGCCCCAATTTTAATAGTTCTTAGCTCTAACTTCACTCACTCTAGGGGACAGCACTTTTCAATGCAGACTGTAAGACCAAATGGGAATGTTTAGGGAATTTGTGGGAATCTGTGTGATTGCCCAAATGATTGGAGGTGCCTCTGTCATTGGGTCGGTAGGTTTTAGGAATTCTAGAAGGTCTTTAATGTGAGGGTAGACCTGGTTAAAAAAGAGTATTATTCTGTTCAGCAGGACTCTAATATCCAATGAAAGAAAATTTACAGACACCCTTAGGTTGGTGCATATTCATATGCCAGACACTTGTGAATAACCATAGGTCCCTACAGAATTTTTTTTTAATCATTTGCTGTATGTCCCTGGAATAAGATTATAGCTTTCATGCTGTGAAGATACATAGCTTGTGCCACTGCTGTTGTTAAGAACACATTGTTTTGGAGGGCAAGAATGATTTGAGAGGCAGAAAGCTTGCTTAAGAAAAAAGACAGATTAATCTATCAAGTTATTTTTCTGAGATAGCATTAATGCAAACAATTCTTGCATACATTAAGTATGGTTTCACAGTAGTGCTGAATGTCCATTTTTTTGCTTCTGTTTTTGTTCCAATTTATGATTACTTACAATCTAATACAGTATTTACAACCATTGTACATGGAAACAAGGGCTATTTTGCAATATTAAGGAATTCATATCACTCTTAAATTTGCATATAGCTATAGAAACAATGCACATGCAGTGACATGTATGTGTTGTTTACATTGGCAACAAGACAGGGAACACTATAATTGTGAATAGTTTTAGTTTTTAAAAAAATACTTAGTAAGATTTACTTTAAATTTAAAAAAACAATTTTACCTTTACTCAGTTTTTGTTTAAAATTTTAATGTTATTACAATTAGTTTATCATATCAATTTTATTAGTTTGTATATTTTAGAAAACAATAACTTTTTGTTCTATTTAGGTTTCCTTCTTCATAGTGATTTTCTTCTAAATTACTGGTTTTTCTAGTTAATTCATAGAAAGACTCTTGATTATTACTACATACTAAAATACTAAAAATTTATATTTATAGTGGAATCCCCCAAAGAACAGAATGATGTGCTTGTTGTGATGATGCAACTTCACAACTTTTCTCCTAAGTTTGGCATCTCCCATGTCTCACCAGATTGGTACCTCAGAGCCTCTCTGACAAGGAAATTCTGGGGCCATCAGTAGACCCTGAACTATTTCAGGCCACTGTAGCTGCTTCCCAAAGTGGCAAATTGTCAGGAACATTCTAATTTGAAAAAGCCGGTAAGAAAGAAAATCATTTGAATTCCAGATCTCTGTGTGAGCTTTTGTGAAAAGTTTGGAAATAGATTTATGTATTTTTGGGTCTCATAATACTTAAATCGAGGGAAGTGAGGAAAATTCACTATAATAAACATTCTGTGAGCTCAGATACCGTGTCGGTTCTGGGAACACACAGAGAAATCAGATTCCTTATCCTGACAGATCATATGATCTAGGGTCATGTATCTTAAGTGTTCTGTCTAAAAAAAATTCTTTTTTGGTAAAGTAAATGTGGGATGCCTGGGGGTGCAGTCAGTAGGTTAAGCATCTGACTCTTGGTTTCAGCTCATGTTGTGATCTCAGGGTCATGAGATTAAGCCCTGCATGGGGCTCCATGCTCAGCACGTTTGCTTGAGTTACTTTCTCCTTCTGCCACTACCCCGCAAGTGTGCGCTCTCTCTCTCTCTAAAAAGGTTTATTTTATTTTTAAAAAGATTTTATATTTATTTTTTAAAAGATTTACTTATTTATTTGAGAGAGAGAGAACATGCAAGTGCACACAAATGGGGGGAGGGGCAGAAGTAGAGGGAGAAGCAGACTCCCTGGCTGTGCAGAGAGCTGGGCAGGGGGCTGGATCCCAGGACCCTGAGATCATGACCTGAGTTGAAGGCAGATGTTTAACTGATTGAGCCACCCAGGCACCCCTCAGTAAATAAATTAAAAAGAAAGAAAAAGAAATGTGTAATTCCAGGAGTCCTGGGAGCAGGGGCTTCTCCAGAGTGTCTATATATGGGGGGCTTAGGGAAACAATCTTAGTTGGAAAAAGGTTGGAAGATATTTCTTGTTTTCATTTCAGGTATGTGTTAAAGGCAATGAAAATAGCAGTTTCCATTCATCTTTAACACATAATCTTTATTAAGTAGTAACGTTATTTTTATTTTCTCTGCTTGAGGATGAGGGGAAAGGGACATTACGCCGTTGTGGAAAGGTCTCCAGTCCTGCTGAGTCATTCCTCAAGGCTATAGTTTTCTGGGATGGTTTCAGTTGCCCCATCAATGGCACAGCTGTCCTTTAAAGTCTAGAATTTTACTTTAGAAGATCATGCAGGTTTTTCATTCTACTTTAAAATATATCTTGTTTTAATATAAAATTAATTGTTCTGAAATTTTCCAGAAAAATTTATTCTGCAGGTATATTCTGTGGTTTTGTTGTTGCTTCACATATCCTATATATTGTGGGGTATTTGGGCAGTAACTTGAAAGTCAGGCAGTGGGAACATGGACATATGAAGGCTATTCAATGATATAAGTAAATTTGAAATGATCTTTCTTTCCTTCATTAATCATATTGAAAAAAAGTACTTTTATTAAAATTACTTTGATGTAAAAGAGTCACAGAAAGCACTTGTCCAGTGCTTTTCATTATTCATATTATACAACACTTTGATAACCACTCAATGAAACATTTTTTTCAAAGAAACATGGAAATAGTCTTGCCTTACAAATTTTCTCCACTGCAGTAAAATTTTAACCAATTAGCCTCATTTTCTACCCAGACTAGTGATCTCAACTTCTGCATCTCAAGATTTATTTAAAAAAAAGAAACTGACCTCTGAAGTTTTTTGACAAAATAAAGACAGAATAGAAATAATCAAAATTGACTTGAATCTCCCCAAACTTATTACACCTATATGTAGTACTCATAGATATTTCAAAGGATAGAGTCAAAACTCATATGCCAAAACAATGTTGTATAGATAATTCACAATATTAATTATAAAATAAAGGGAATTTCTGTATCAGTGACTCTGCCCTTACCTTACTGAAAGCACATGATTATATTCATCATTTTTGTCAGCTTACTTGGAAACTTATGGTTAAATTTTTGCACACAATTACTTTGTCCTAGAAAAAAGAAACTAATATCATTTTTCTCCACATCGCCCCACCCCCAGTTTTATAGTCTTTATTTTTTTTATATCCATTGTTTAGGTCTGTCATACTGTGTTTTTATTTTGAATATCAGTCTCTTTTGGAATTGGACAGGATAAAAATTACTTTATCGCTAATTAATTATCTAATTCTACATATTATCTCACACCTTAATGCTTATGACATAAGAGGCACATGCACACAGGAAATCTGGCAGGACATTTGGCAGCAGCCATTTCAGAATTAGACTCACTAAACCTGCCTACTCTGGAGTTAAAGGTTTAGCTGCAGAACTGAGAAGAATTCTGCATGACCCACATGAATATAAAGATTCTTCAGTTCAGGCTTTACTAATGATTGTCTCAACTCCCACTCTAGATTGAGGACATTATGCTGGTTACTAGAGAGTTGACTTATAAATATGCATACATTCAGAACTGTAACATAGAATAGGGTAATAATTTTAATTTCCAGTCATTCTTTTCCCCTGGAAAATTGATGAAATCCATTCACTAAAGTGGTTAAGGAAATTATTTTTCTTTCAGTTTTCTAGATTTTGCTGATTGTCTTGTGTGTGTCCCTGGCTATGTTAGTCCTAGGGCATTCTGTGCACTTGCTTAAGATTCCCTTTAAGAAGAGAAATGATCTTTTACAATTTTATTAACCAGAAGGTTTAAGTTCTTTTCAATGTGCAAATCATTACTAATGAATGATTCATTTTCTTTTACATGACCCCAATATTTCCTATATCTCTTTAACTAAGTGTTCTGTGCTTTATGTTCAGCTAACTAAGCATTCTGTCTCAAGGTGGTATGCATTCATAACTCCTTATCTACAATTTTGAAAAGCATCAGAAAATTAAATGATTTCATGGCAGAACCTGAAATGAATCGATCTGAATCTGTTAATGACCTTTATTTTTTCCCATTTATTGTGAATGGTCACACATCTCACTGCAGTAATATTTATGTGTTTGGTAGTGGATACTGCCTCAGACCCCGTCGGGGTAGAATGTAATATCCAGATTATGCACTTTACTACTTTTCTAAAATCATAAAAGTTCCAAACTCCAAAGCAATCTGTCCTCAGGAATTTCAGATAAGGGATTCCAAATCCATAAAAGAAAGAACCTGTTTTTCTAATCAGATTGTACTTCCTGTTAAGGAGCAGTAGAACTACTAAATATCTGTTTTTTTTTTAAGATTTTATTTTATTTATTTGAGAGAAAGAGTGAGAGAGAGAGCACAAGAGGGGGTAGGGTCAGAGGGAGGAGCAGACTCCCCGCTGAGCAGGGAGCCTGATGCGGAACTCGATCCCGGGACTCCGGGATCATGACCTGAGCCGAAGGCAGTCGCCTAACCAACTGAGCCACCCAGGCGCCCAGAACTACTAAATGTCTTAATGGCTATAGTTTTACTCTTCAACTATTTCAGTGTCACTCTTAGGTGACTTATGATGACTTTGAATAACATGGACTAGCCTTCACTAGAAACTATTATAAGACAATCTTAGCAAAACTATACTAAGAGAAAAACATTGATTTCCTGGGTCTCTTCTTGCTCTATGACTCGTCTGTAAACATGCTTTTGCTTTATAAGTTTTTTATTCAATTGATTTCAAAAAATTACTTTAGACTTTTTTTATCTTACTGGGTACAAAAAGTGGGGGTGGGGTAGATCCCAGGGCTGATATTTAAAAGAATAGCTCTGAAAAATGTTTTATTTTATTAACTTTAATGTTGTTTGAATAATCTAACAATGTCTGAAATTTCTGACATATATGTTTAAATTCATAGTGTTTGGATTTAATGTCAAATTCTTTTTTTTTAAAGATTTTATTTATTTATTTGACAGAGAGAGAGACAGCGAGAGATGGAACACAAGCAGGGGGAATAGGAGAGGGAGAAGCAGGCTTCCCGCGGAGCAGGGAGCCCGACACGGGGCTCCATCCCAGGACTCCGGGATCATGACCCAAGCTGAAGGCAGATGCTTAAGGACTGAGCGACCAAGGCACCCCTTAATGTCAAATTCTTATGCAATAACGTGCTTGAGAGGGATTCCTCTTGGCTCAGTTTTAGATATTTTAAGGATACAAAAGTGAGTGTCAGACCAAACGCATCCCCTTCACCCATAGTTCTTTTACAAAGGGAATGGAGACAAGCTGTTCTATAGCATGTGAAAACCTTCACCCACTTCTAAGATTGAAAAAGATCAAGAGAGGAGAGGTTACTGGTGAAAAGCTTTCTCTGGAGAGCTGTGGGTGTATTACAAGTGTCCATATGGTGGTGGGTAGGGGTGGGCTGTTTTCTGACTCTGCGTTTGATCAAAAGTTCCTCTTGGAGAACTTTAAAATATGATTCCTGCGGTGGAAGTCATAGAGAATGGATGCCTGACTCACTTGTGGAAGCCAACCTGATCTGACTTCCACTTCTGGGAAAGCAAAGCAGCAAGACAGGGGACTACCAAGAGCTTTGTGTATGTGTCATGGGGGGTGGGTCATGGAGATGACTGCTGTGTTGAGATCAGCCTGAATTGCCTGAATGAATGGAACAAGGTCTCTTATTCCAACACTTGTGATCCTGAATACTGTACTGTAAAATTATACTTAACTCCACGTGAAAGAATACTGTTCATAGTGGGCTAAATAAAAATAAATATAAATTAATATACAAAGTAATAGATTTTGTCTAACAGTGGAAGCCTATCTGTATCTGCTATTGGTAACAAGAAGAGATAGGAAAAGAATACATTTAGTCAGACTTGAGGGAATTAGATGCTAACAAGCTAGCGGATTGGAGAAGAGAGTTTACTCTCAACAGGAATCTC
Source organism: Callorhinus ursinus (assembly GCF_003265705.2). Taxonomy (NCBI): domain Eukaryota; kingdom Metazoa; phylum Chordata; class Mammalia; order Carnivora; family Otariidae; genus Callorhinus; species Callorhinus ursinus. The sequence goes on along the minus strand of NW_027397083.1, from coordinate 25,265,440 downwards.
CAAGATGAGTGGTTGAAAGATCTTTAGGTATCCCTTAATTCATAAATAGTTGCAAACCTTCCTATCTTTCTCCAGAATCTGTTTCTGTCTCCTGTCTCTCCACCTCTTGTTTTCTCTTCAAGAGTTATATTTCCAGGGTATATAGTCACAAAATCAATAATCATAACTTTTATTATGTTTATTCTAAACTCCTAAAATGTATTTTTATTTCACAAGGAAATTTATGATCAACTAGGTAACTATGGACAAAAATAATAGGAGATATGGCTGTTGGGCAATAAGCTGAACTCTCCCACTGGTTAAGCAACTGCCACTCCACAGCCCCCACCTGCTTTTTGTTGAAAAGTTCCATCTCGTCAGAATTACATTTTGCCACAGGTCAAACTTTTTCTTACAAATAACCAAAATCATTGCTTCACATACTGTTTCCTCTGCCTGGAGTGCCAAGTACTACACCCACACCCCCACACAAATTCTGTCCCCCACCAACACTTCTCCAGTTAACTAGTATTTGGTCTTTCTAAATTCATGATAAGTGTTCCTTATACAAGAAAGCCTTCTAGAGCCTCCTGGTCTGATTCAGGTGGCCCCCCTTAGACACTAAGGAACCCTCTGTGTGTGTCTATTGGAATTTATCCTGTGGCTGGTGGTTTGTCTGCCTCCCCCACTAGATTTTACTGTCTGTGAAGGTGTTAGCTAGGTTGCCACAGGGAGTTACTCAGATCAGAGGCCTGAAAGCTCTCAGCAAAAGGGAGGAGGGGGAAGGGACAAAAGCTAGGGAAGAATGTGTCTGTTTTGCAGAACAAGCATATCGAGCAAGGAGAGAGGTATGGCGGGGTGTTCCACCAGGTGTCTCCTTGGGTGAGCCGGTTTGAGCCGGATTGGAGCTGAGAACCTGTGCTGAAGTGCCCTGACTTGCCCTAAAGTTACCTTTTGGTCATTATAATACTAAGATCTCCTCCTATGGGCAGGGTTTAATGCCATTTTTTGGAATAGGAGGTATGCCCTAGCATGTTGACGCATTAAGCGTGCAGGGTTAAACTTAAGTACCTAAGTAATAGAATATGTATAAGCTTCTTAATGTATATGCAAGCTCCCTGCCCCCGCCCCCTAACCTCCTGAGTAAAAGCTCCCTAAGGGGAGACAGTGCTTCCAGAGGTATCTCCCTTTCTCCTTACATGTAACAAGTAATACAATTACTTGCTTTTAACTTTCTTGGGTTGAGTTCAACTTAAGGCAATGGAGCCCTTGAGTTTGGTTACAAAGGAAGAGGGTATGTGTATTTGTTGTTTTTCCTTTAGTGCCCAGTACAGTGCCTTGCACAAAGCAGAGGCTCACCAAGTATTTGCTGAATGAATACATAACTGAAATAAATGTGAAGGAACTAACAAGGACAACAGAACAAAGAACCCATCTGTGAAAATGAAGAATACTACCTACCTCATAGGGTTCTTAAAACTTAAAAGAGTTAAAATGCTTAAGTAGTGCCGGGCACATAGCAAGCTCTGTGTAAGTGTTAGCTATTACTATTAGCAGAAAATGTAGTGAGTTGAGACATTGAGAAATATCACAGCATCCAAGTTTAGATAGAATAGGGAGTTAGAGTTGAGGATGCCACTGGGTGGCAAGAAAGAAAATGAGAAATTAGAGGTATGAACGTAACCTGCTCTCTACTTCTGTGATCTTTGTTTCAAGCCTCGTCCAAAGTGGCTTTGGAATCCATCAGTGGAGCACAAATACTGGATACTGTGATAAAGCTGTTAACTTTAATAAATGGAATAGTAAAAGCAAAATTTGAAACTGTGGGGCCCAGGTCCAAGGATGCCTTTCAAACTCAGTAACCTGAACTTAACTCAATAGAATAAGGATGAGTGATGATGTCTTGTTACAAAGACCCAGACTTAGGAGGACAGGTGTTGTTCAATATCAATGCATCTGTCCCTAACTAGACAGTTGAACTGGACCATGAAATAGCAGCATACCCAGAAAGCAGGCTGCAAGGAGAGAACAAGCAGAAATCTGATTTAGCATTCTAGTTGGACCTCTCCCTATATAATCTGGAATGTTTTTAAAGAACTAGTTATGACCATCACTTCCATTTCACCTTCATAAAATAAAAGTCTTCCAATAGAAAAGCTATTAAAAATGATCAGATAGAAAACTTTTTAATGGAGTACTTAAAGTCCTGAACTTTTTCAATAATTGCTCTTTCCTTTCCAAAGTGAATGGTTTTAATCTACTGGGTTGGCTATAAGCATCGTTTTACTCATATGTGACCAGCCCTTTCGAAGTCCATTTTTCAAAATGGAGCTATACTAACTTACAATGGAAAGACTAATTTTTTTGGGGGGGGGAATTCTGTCTCTAATAAGAAGGTTTGACCTTTTATAATTGTCTTTTTTTCTGTATTCTTTGTGGCCAGTCTTAGTATGTTTGACTCCTTCATATATTCTTGCTAAACCCTGAGCTAATATAATATTGATTTTTCTCTGAAGTTACATTTTGTTGCAAATTGTAAGCATTTTTCAGATCAACTTATATACAATTTCTTTACTATTACTAAAAGATTTTGAATAAGATGGATTGCTACCATAATGGGATAACTAGGAAAAGTTTTGATACCTTCCAGAAAAACATAGTGTCACAGAAATTTGTAGGAAGGGCATTTTAGTTGCAAAACTTCCCAAATACTACTTTGTGAAACCATGAAAAAGGAGCAGAGTAGCATAAAGATTAGAAATGTGTGTTTATAGGAATTACATAGATAGGTCCACTACTAAAATTTGTGGGGCCCAGGCAAGAATTCACATATAGGTCATGTATCTAAATAGGTAAATGTTACAAAATTAAGAAATTGATAAAACATGTCTTATTTCTGACTTACATAACTATTCCTCATAATGACCTAGACGACCATATTTTCAAATTTAGAATGCTCAAACTCTTATTGAGTTTTGCACTGGAACATGGCAGCATGGAGAGAGGAGGCTGTTGGCTTGTGGACCACAGCTTATCCCCTTTTCTTCTCATCCCTGAATGTGTCCTGAACTGCAAGGTGTCTCTTGTACACATATGTGGAAGTCCTGAACTTTCATGTCCAAGCTATGCCTATATTTCTTTCACACTAGGGGGTTCACTTCTAATAGTACAGAAAGATCTTAAGAGACACTGAAGCAGGAGTAGACATGCTAGGGCTGGAAATGGCAATTCTGGGTGCTAGTTGCTAGTAATATGATTCTGAAAGGTAGGGTAGGATCAAGGTGCATGGATGGGAGCCTAGTCAGAGGAAGTCCAGAGAGGAAGCCCTCTAAAGTGCAGGACCCAGGATAGAAGCTTCTCTTACTTGAGTCTAATGGTGATACTTACACTTAGACCTTGGTTTAAATCTTGTTCATCCATTATCAGCTGTACATTCTTAGACAAGTCACTGAACCATTGTGTTTGTCTGGCATCAGAAAGCCACAGTTTAAATTCCATCTCCACCAATAACTAACAGTATGACATTGTGTGAAATAATTAACTTCTCTGCCTCTCAGTTTCCTCATCTGAAAATTGAGGATAATCATAGTCCCTAACTCAGAGAGCTGAAATGAGGTTAAGAAAGTTAATATTTCTAAAGGGTTTAGTATGCTTTCTAGTACTAATAAGCACTGTGCATTTGTTAAAAAGTAAAACAAATGGCTTCCTCATTTTTAAAAAATAGGAATATGCATATGCTTATGCATGGAATCATTGCAGTGATTAAATAAGATAATAACTACAAAGTACTTACTTAGTGTCTGGAACCTGGTTATAATATGTGTTCCAAAGTGCTACATAATAAGAAAAAGTAAAGAGAATGGAACAATTGGTTATCCACCTGCAAAAAAAAAAATGAATGTAGACACAGACTTTACATACTTCAAAAATAATCACTCAAAATGGATCACAGAACTAACTCTAAAAGACAAAACTATAAAACTCCTAGAAGATGACATAAGAGAAAATCTTAGCTTGACCATGGGCATGACAATAACTTTTTAGATAAACACAAAATGATAAATAAAAGAAAGAATTGATAAGCTGGATTTAATTAAAATTAAAAACTTCTGTCAAGATAATGAGAAGAAAAGCCATAGACTGGGAGGAAATATTTGCAAAAGTTATATGTGATTAAGGACTACTATCCACAATATACAAAGAACTCTTAAAACACAGCAATAAGAGAACAAGCAACCTCAAGAAACAACAAATGTTGGCAAGGATGTGGAGGAAAAGTAACTGTTACACTGTTGATGGGAATGCAAACCGGGGAAGCCACTGTGGAAAACAGTATGGAGGTTCCTCAAAAAATTAAAAATAGAACTACCCTATGACCCAGCAGTTGCAGTACTGGGTATTAACCCAAAAAATATGAAAACACTAATTCAAAGGGGTACATGCACCCCTGTGTTTATTGCAGCTTTCTTTACAATAGTCATACTGTGGAAGCAGCCCAACTGTCCATTGACAGATGAACGGATGAAGAAGGGGTGATATATGTGTAACGGAATATTATTCAGCCATAAAAAAAACACAATGAAATCTTGCCATTTGCAACAACATGGATAGAGCTGGAGAGCATAATGTGAAGCAAAATAAGTCAGTCAGAGAAAGACAAATAGCATATGACCTCACTCATAGGTGGAATTTAAGAAATAAAGAAAAGGGAAAGAGAGAGAGAGAGGGAAACCAAGAAATAGACTCTTAACTACAGAGAAGAAACTGATGGTTACCAGAGGGCAGGTGGTGAGGGAATTGGGGAAATAGGGGATGGGCATTTTAAAAAGTACACTTATCATGATGAAAAAAATAAAATAACTAAACAAATGAAAACAACCTGATTAGAAAATGGGCCAAAGATACCTTAAGATACCTTAACAGATACCTCACCAAAGAAGATACACAGATCAAAATAAGCATATGAAAAGACAATCCACGTCATATGGCATGAGGGAATTGCAGATTAAAAAAACCGATGAGATACCACCGCATCCTATTGGATTGGCCAAAATATGGAATACTGACAATACCAAATGCCAGTGAGGATGTGGAGCAACAAGAAATGTCATTTATTGCTGGTAGAAATGCAAAACAGTACTGCCAATTCAGAAGATGATTTGGTGGTTTCTTACAAAACTAAACATACTCTTTTTTTTTTTTTCCCAAAGATTTTATTTATTTGACAGAGAGAGCACAAGCAGAGGGAGACAGAGGGAGAAGCAGGTTCCCTGCTGAGCAAGGAGCCCGATGTGGGACTCGATCCCAGGACCCTGGGACCATGACCTGGGCCGAAGGCAGCCGCTTAACCAATTGAGCCACCTAGACGTCCCCAAACTAAACATACTCCTAACATACAATCCAGCAATGACACTTTTTGACATTTACTCAAGGGAGTTGAAAACTTGTATCTGCACAAAAACCTTCACACAGATGTTTATAGTAGCTATATTCCTAACTTCCAAAACCTGGAAGCAATTAAGGTGTCCTTCAGATGAATAAGCAGATAACAGAATATTATTTAACACTAAAAAAACAAAAACAAAAACAAAAAATGAGCTATCAAGCCATGAAAAGACATGGCAAAAACTTAAATGCATATCATTGCTAAGTAAAAGAAACAAACTTAGAAAAGGTTGTATACCAGATGATTCCAACTATGTGATATTCTGGAAAAGGCAAAACTATGGAGAGGGTGAAAAAGGTGAAAAGTTGCCATAGATCAGTGGGGAGGAAGGAATGAGTAGGTGGAGCGTGAAGGATTGAAAGGGCAGTGACTGCTCTGTGTGGTACTATAATGGTGGGTACATGTTATTACGCATTTGTCCAAACCCATAGGATGCACAACACCAAGAGTAAACCCTGATGTGAACTATGGGCTTTGAGTGATAATGATGGGTTCCTGTAGATTTACAGTTTTAACAAATGCTCGGCTCTTGCGGGAGGTGATAATATTGGAGGAGGCTAGGCATGAGTGGGGCAAGGACTATACGGAAAATCTCTGTCTTCCTTTCATTGTTTCTGTGAACCTAAAACCATTCTAAAAAAATAACGTCCATTATAATTAATGAGAATATAGCTCCACAAACATATCAAGATACCAAAATTATAATATTTTCAGTTTTTCATTATGTATTATATGTGTATATATGGTCTTTTCACTGACAAGCAATACTATTGCTGGAAAGTTTGTTTGGTTTTGCTTAAAAGTTTAAAAATGGAATTTCCTTTTAAAGGTTTCTAGGATTTTTCATCAACAACAATCTTAATAGCTGTAAAGTCTCATTTTATTCCTGTCATTGGAAACAAAGTCATCTAGTCTGTTATCATTAGTCCATGGATACTTGTTATATGTCCAGCATACTGAGAAAACATTGGGCATGTTGCTTTATAGCAAAATGCAATGAACTAGTAAAATACATGAACCCACATTAATTGTCTCCAAAACAGTCCTTTACCCAGTAGAACAAATATCCTAAGACATTAATTTTATCCTAGAGAAAAAGAGTCCGTGGATTAAAAGGGTACATGAGAATACATATCTTCTCTGTTCTTCTGGAATTGTTTTACAGAAGAACCTTGAAAACTGAGCATTTTCTTGACTCCACTATATATTTTTATAAAAAATTTTTTTATAAAAGACAGAATTTAGCAAGTACTTAATGCCCACAAATGGCAGATGTGATTCCTGATTTTAGATAATGAAAACTGACAATCTGTCTTTCTGAAGTTTCTAACATTGTCCATATCTTTAAATCAGGAACATGTATATAATAATTCATAAAGTTATTTGTGACCTTGAAAATACTGTTCTTATATTATTGACAAGTCTAAAATATCATTCATAATTTATTAGATGAAGGTAGAAATGTTATGCAATCTTTTAAAAGCTATTTTTTGAGAAAAGACCGACTGTGGAAATAAATTATTCAGATTTGAAATGTATGCTGACGTGTTTAAATGATTCAAGTCTTCAGCCTTAGAAACAATTAGTAAGGTTATTTTAAATGATACATATATGTATCTTTAAGCACTCAATTTTTATAACTTCTCTGAACTTAATACTCTTGTGGGCAACTATGATCTGAAGACTGTTACCTCTCTGTCCTCAAAACAGAGAATGTCTATATATTTCAAACTAAACTCCAGTTTCTTTGAAAAGCCATCAACTAAAGATCACATATGGAACACAATGAAGATACAAAGATTGAAAAAGTCAAGATAGACATATTTGGGATAAAGGATCTGTTTTTCACACCAAGAGTTGACTTGAATCTAAAGGCTATGGTATATGAAAAGTTAATCTTTCAAAGACTCATAAGACATTTCAACATAAACTTTTCAGTTTTAACCTTTTTGGTATCTTGAAATTTAAAATAGTTCCCAAATTTTCAGTTTTGTGTTGCACAGCATTTCTAACTAGAATGGAATCAATAACATCTGACATTTCTCAATTAAAAAACAAAAACAAAAACACTGCTCTCGTTTGTAACAATATGTACCCCAAAAGAGGACAGAATATAATAATTTAAAGCACCTAAACATAATATAGTGCCTAGCAAAATGTTAATCCAGTTTTCCTACCCCCATTTACCTGCATCCAAGGTCTTGTCTTCTCTCTCTCTCTCTGTATCTCTGTCTCTGTCTCTGTATCTCTGTCTCTGTCTCTGTCTCTGTGTCTCTGTCTCTCTTTCACACACACACACACACACACACACACACACACATTCTACCTTCTTTTCTTTTTTGTTCTTTGTTTTGTTTAACCAAAACCTTCTGGTCATATTAACCATTTAGTTAATTTATAACATCATTTATTTTCAAAGATCTTAGGTCTTAATCTTTTAAAACACCTGGTTTAGGCCTGAAGGAAATTTACTTTTCCTGGCCGGAGGAGTATTTAAAATTTGTTTTGTAATCTTTCTAAAAGTTTAGGAGACTCATTTACTTATTTCCTTTAATATAAACTATTTGAAACTCAAATCTTTTCAGAAATACTATATAAGTTTGTAAAATTGGAAATACGGACTTAATGTGTGCATTAGTCAACTCCTACAATTAGAAGACATATGAATGTTTTGTCATGCAATCTTTATTCAAGTCTAGAGATCTTCCTTTTTTTTTTTTTTTAACCTGAATGAATCTGCTAATATTCATTGTCTTGGTTACTTCAGGACATCAAAGCTAGACCTAATTGATGTCTTGTATATTCAAATCTCTGGTTATGGATAGACAAAAACAAAAAAGATATTCAGTAATTTTGTTTCTTCTTCTTTAAAAAAATAACATGTCAAGAACAGGGTTGGCAGATTAGAGTTGGCAAATATTTGAAACATTTGGGACATACTCAGAGTAAAAAAATATTTGTTTATCTGAAACTCAAATTTAACTGGGCACCCTTTATTTTCTTTATTGAATCTGACAACCCTAGTCAAAAAGAAGCTTGGGATCTTGAAATTATGAAAGATTACAAAGTGAAGTAAGCATTGCTAAGAGAGTCATTCAAAAAATAAGGCTGGGAGGATCTGAGGAAGAAGGGGCACGTCTTCTGTTTCAGTTCTTGCAACACCACAGACTTTGACTTTCGTCAATCGCAACTTGTCAGTAGCACCTTGACCACCTTCTGGAACACATCTGTCCACTTTAGACTGAAATAAAATAATGTAACATCTATTAGCTAAACACCTGTTTGTGTATTAGATATTAGAACTGTCTAAGGAATCATAATTCCTTCAAAACAAATTATGTACCATTGTGAGTTTTGCCTTTGTAAGCCTGCACTCCTCACTTACAATTCCAAACACACTTTCAATTTTGGTCCATTCTATGTCTCCCTGAGTGCGAACTCTAAGACCCCAAATAAACACTTTGGATTGCTTTACAGCTTCTTCTTCTTGGTCAACAAAGTTAATGAATGAACGATCAATTTTAATAAACTTCAGATATTTGAAATGTAAGTACACAAATGAAACCAACCATCCCATATTTTAATTATAACTATAATTTCTTAGAATTCTTTCTTCTCCCCCGCCCCACTGCTCAGTGAAGAGTTAAAAAAAAAAAAAGGGATTGTATTCAAGAACAGCGGTTTTTCTAAGAGTATTTAATAGTTGATAAAAGGCAAATATTTTGAAACCACATGACATTTGCAATGTAAAAAAATCTGTTGCAGTGCAATAAATAGCAAATTATAGAACATATCTCAAAACATGAAAATAGGGGCACCTGGGTGGCTCAGTCGTTAAGTGTCTGACTTTTGGTTTCAGCTCAGGTCATGATCTCAAGGTTGTGGGATCAAGCCCCATGTCAGGCTCCACACTTGGTGGGGAGTCTGCTTGAGATTCTCTCTTTCCCTCTTCCTCTGCCCCTCTCCCTACACACACACACACACACATACTCTCACTCTCTCTCAAATAAATAAATAGAAATCTTTAAAAAAACATGAAAATATTCATTTTTCACAACTTTATGAAATATACACATATTTTCAGGATCAATATCATGACATCATCTTTAATTTCTGTTATTTTGAAAATATCAAGCATATTTAGACTTCCTTTAAAGTATATCTTTTCATAATTATCTTTTTGTCTACCTCATTGCTCTCATCATGAAAAATTGCCTTTATTTGGATTAGCCACCCTTCCTACCTTTAGGCTTTCAGCCTCTTCTTCTCAAATATATTCTTTTAAACCTGTAGTTAACCTTCCTTAGGACTTATATTTATCATTCTGCTTCTCCAACTGATGGTTATCAGTGGCTTCCCAGTTCCTCCTTAGCTTCTCTTCCAACCATATCACCTTCCAAAAAATTTTGACTTTTTTGTACTTGACCAATATTATTTCCAGTTGCTCTACAACACGTATTATTCCCATACTTCCTGTGATGCTGATTTTAAGCTTCATCCAGTTCTGTCTCTAGTGCAGGCATCCCCTCCCTGAAGGACTGCTTGACTCTTACAACATCTGCTAAGCAACACTAATAAACATCACAGATCTAGGGAGGAAGCTATGAGAACTGAATCTATTTCTGCTGTCTAATCTTGTCTCTTTGTCTTCGTCCAGGCTTTTGTTCATTTCCTCCATGACTACTCTCCTCACCTTTCTAAGATTCTACTGATATTTTGTCCTAGAGCAAAGTTCAAAATTTAATTTCCCTTTCCTAGAGCCCCTTCCTCTTCAACACCAGGGCTTGCAGTTTGTACCACAGGACTCAACATTTGGCAGGATTAAATACTTCTTTCTCCTCTTTCCACCCACTCTATATTTTGACAGTGTCCCTTGGCCTTAGTTCTAGCTCTTACCCACTTTCCTTGTTGTCCCCCCAAACAGATTAAGCTTTTTGTTTCTACTTTGTGAGGAATCACTCTACAAACCTTAAAAATACTAGTTATAAGACACTCTCAATATATACAGTTGTGCTGTGGTCCCTGATGCATTGTTTTGAAATCTGCCTGAGATGGTAACTAGATGGTAACTAAGTAACTGAACCTCTGGTGACAAACATTTCTATTTATTTTTTAAGAAATATTTATCAACCATCTAGTATTGTCAAGCTTTTTGAATTTGTCAATGAAGAAAACAGACAATGATCTGTGCCCGGTGGAGATTAAAGGTGGTGTGGCTCTCCAGCCACCTGTGACTCTCCCTGGAGTACTCTGTCTCCGTAATAGCAACATTCCTTACTTGCCTAGAGAATTCAATAGGAGGTCTATTGATATAAATAGGAGACTTGTGTATCTGAAGGTCACAGGAGTGGGTGATACCAATTTCACTGTCTTGCTGCCCAATGCTTTGATGCTCAGTGGGTGTTTTAAGATAGAGTACAATAAGGTGTGTAGTAATAATCTGATCTTCTTTGCATCAGAGAGGAAGCAGTGTACCCAGAGAGGTTCGTGAGCCCAAGTTCAGTTTGCCATTGACATTATGTATTGGGCATATAGACCCAGCTCTTCTAACTCAGAATTCCCTATCCTTTGTCCTCAACCATGTTTTGAGCTGTCCATTTTTTAAATTTAGCTATTAAACTCAGCAAGACTAGGGATTATCTCTCATACTTCTGCATTATTCATATACACATTTTGAGGGATCAGAATGTAGTGGCTGCTCATGAATGCATATGATTATCCTTTTGCAATTTTTTAAACAAAGAACACTTTTAGGGCATAGGAATTACGCTTAGGTAGCAATGAAAGTTTGCATATTGTGTAGTATCAAGGGTAAATCTTCAAAAGACAGATGTTACCATTTCTCTATCTCCCTTTCCATTAACCAGCTCATTTGGATCTGCAAACAGATGTTCACTGAATGAAATAGCTGCTTACATGTACAATGACCAATTCTGTATGTGCCAATGAATGCTCCAACTTTAGAAAAAGTTGAACTAAATACGTTTGATTTCACTGAACTGTATTTTCTATAAGGGACTAGAAGTCTTTGTCTTGCTCTCTCATGTATTAAGTAGATAAATTGCTTTCAATTCATCTCTTGGATTGGTGTGCAGCTGTAAATTATCTGTTGAAATGGGATAGATCTGCTGAAGACTCTTGGGCATATCTTCACTGTCTCTCATAGTTAAAGACACCAAATTTTCTTTCCATACTAAGAAGAGAGTACAGTTGCAGCCAGGAATAATTTCATTTGCCCATTTTTGGGGTTTTTTTTGCATTTCTTTTTTATTATGTTCAGTTAGCCAACATATAGTACATCATTAGTTTTTGATGTTATGTTCAACAATTCATTAGTTGCATGTAACACCCAGCGCTCATCACAGCACGTGCTCATATGCACATTTTACCTACTATGGTGTTTTCTTTGATGAAGAGAACAGTTTTAGGACACCAGAGGCAGAAATGGAAAGCATCAATTCACCCATCCATTCTGACTCTCCTAAACTATCCAAAGAGTCACTGAAAACAATCAGGCTTTGGCAGTCATTTCATCACATTTGTGTGAGACTAAATTTTAATATAAATTATAATTTTTAATCATTCTTGGAGAATTTTTCATCTTGACAACTTAGAAAAAACCTGGCTAAAACAACGTACATGGGTGGGGCTTTAGGGAAGAACTACACCTAACATCAATAGTTTTAAAAATTGGACTCTAATGTTTGTTAGTGTTAAATTAACTTTCATTTAACTAGTCTTTAAACAGTTAAACAGTTTACTTTAAACAGAAAAACAGTTTACTTCCGAGCTGACTAATTATAGATAGACACACAAAAGAACTTTCAAAACACCTAGACTGAAAACAGAATTGAACATAGGATATATTTTTTGAGTCAGTTTTGATTTTGATTTGGTATTTTTGAACCAGTTTGCATATGGAGGTGTGCTAAAACATTTATAATCTTTCAGAAAGAAAAAGAAGGCATTTCAGTCAATGAACTAATGAATTTGCCAACTGTAATTATTGCAAAGCTGTTACCTAAGAATAGCCACTTACTGTAAGCTCTCAGAAAATATTAAGCTCTGGTTATATTTTAGATTGATATAAAACAATATACAGTCCAGATGGTAATCAATAAGATCTAAAGAAAAAAATGGTGGGCGTTCTGATTAAGAGATCTGCCAATAGCACCCATAGCTGCTTTAAATAGAACCTCTGATAGAGTAGAATGGTGGCTGCCAGGGCCTGGGAGTGGGAGAGAGAAATGGGGAGATGCTAGTCAAAGAGTAGTACATCTTCCAGTTATAAGATGAGTAAGTTCTGGGGATCTAATGCATAGCATGGTATTGGAGCTAACTATACCATGTTACATACTTGAAAGTTGCTATGAGAGTATGTATATCTTATATGTTCTCACTACAAAAAGAAATGGTAATTATGTGAGGTGATAGAGGTGTTAACTAATGCTATGGTGGTAACCACTTCACAATATATAAATGTATCAAATCAATATGTTGTTTACCTTAAATTTAGTAAGTAAATAGATAGATAAAACCATTGGTAAAGATATGTCTATTTTCCTTAGAAATGATAACACTAACAAAACAAGTTTAAAATAAACTCAAACAAAATAAATATGAGGTCATTACTTTGGAAGTATAGATTCAAAGACCTCATTTTTAATTTTAATTTTAATTTTTTAATTTTTTTAAAGATTTCATCTTTACGAAACAAAATTTATTTTAGAAAAGTTTTGTGTTTACAAGAAGAATTACAAAGATAGTACAGAGAGTTTTCATACATACCACACCCAGTTTCTCCTATTATTAACACCTTACATGTGGTACCTACTAAGAACCATAGTCTGGTACATTTGCCGAAATTAATGAACCAATACTAATATTTAATTACTAACTAAAATCTATATATTATTTACATTTGTTTAGATTTTACCTATGTCCTTTTTATGTCTCAGGATGCTATCCAGGATGTCATAGTACATTTAGTCTTCATGTCTTCTTAGGCTCCTCTTGACTTGAGAAACACAATGGGAAGTTTGTTCCCATCACTGACCGTTCATTGACTTACTTGTTCAGTTTCCATTTACATGTATAGTAATATCAGAATGTTTAACCCACACCTCAGTTTGAAGCCACCTCATCAATTAGAGTACAGTGTCTTATGTGCATTTTATTTTTTGCTTTTACTCTCACAGGCTTTACATATTTCCAAAGTTACTTAGATAAGAATGTTTTCCCCACCCCCTTCAATAATGTTTCAAGTGTTTATAATACAATTAGAGTATTTTTTCACAATATACATCCCAGCTAAGGGTCTCTGGATCTCCCAAATGATTTTTTAGATTTGCCTACATTAAGATTCACTTTTAACCTGTAAAGTTGAATGCGTTTTGGTAAAAGTTGAATGGGTTTTGGTAAATGTATAATGTCATATAACCGCTGTTAAAGTATCACACGGAATGGTTTCACCACCCTAAAATATCCCCTGTGCTTCCTCTATTCAACACAGCACCAATCTACTTGATAGTAACTAAATTGTTTATCATCTCTATGATTTTTCTTTTTGTATAAAAAATACATATAAATGGAATCATACAATATGTAGCATTTTCAAACTGGCTCTTTTCATTTGGAAATAGGAAGTGAAGGTTCTTCCATGTCTTTTCATTGTTTAATAGCTCATTTATTATCATGGAAAATATTCCAATTTATGAATGTTAATATATTTTACCTATTCATATATTGAAGGTTGTCTTTGATGTTTCCAGTTTTTTGTGATTATGGATAAAGCTGCTGTAAGGTATTCATGTGCTGGTTTTGTGTGGACATTAATTTTCTTATCAGGTAGATAAATATCTAGGAGCACAATTGCTGGGTCTTAACTGTGAGACTGTTTAGCATTGTAAGAAACTGCCACACTGTCTTCCAAAGTGGCTGTGCCAGTTTACATTCCCACCAGAATAAATGAGAGTTCCTGTTGCTCTGCATTCCTGCTAGCAGTTGGTAATATCAGTTTTGGAGGATTTAGCCATTAATAGATTTGTTGTGGTATCTCATGGTTTTAATTTGGATTCCCTGAGTGACAAATGATGTGGAACATCTTTTTATATGCTTATTTGCTATCTGTATATCTTTTGGGGAGAGATGTCTTTTCATACCTTTTGCCTATTTTTTAAATTGGGTTGTTTGATTTCAAATATTGTTTTTTTTCCCAAATATTGGGGTTTAAATGGTCTTTTTTTTTTTGGTTTTGGATTCAAGTCTTTTATCACTTATATATTTTGAAAATAGTTTCTCCCAGTCCACTTGGGATCCTTTTATTCTTCTAACAGTTATTTATTTTCATAAAACAGACGTCTTAAATTTTAATAGATTGTTTTTTTCTTTCATGGATCATGCTTTTGGTGTTATATATAAAAACTCATTACCAAACCTAAGTTTATATAGATTTTCTCCCATATTTTCTTCTAGAAGTTTTAGAGTTTTACATTCTGTATTTAAACCTAGAATCCATTTTGAGTTCATTTTTTTTGTCATTGGTGTCAGTTGTGTGTCTAGGTTCATATTTTTACATTTGGATGTCCATTGTATCAGCACCGTTTTTTTAAACAAAGATGATCCTTTCTCCATTAAAGTGACTTTGTACCTTTGTCAAAAATCAGTTGAGTACATTCATGTTGGTCTATCTGTGGGCTCTTTATTCTGTTCCATTTATCTGTGTATCTATTCTTTTGTCAATACCACTCTGTCTTGATTAAACTTTACATAAGTCTAAAAGTATAAGTCCTCCAAATTTGTTGTTTTTCTTCACTATTGTTAGGGTATTCTAGAATCTCTTATCTTTCCAGGTAAATTTTAGAATGAGTTTGTTGATATCTAACAAATAGCCTACTGAGGTTTTGATTGAGATTGTTTTGAATCTATAGATTAGGTTAGGAAGAATTGACATCACCTGGGATGCCAAGGTACAAATTCTACTGAATGAGGTTAGTTTATGGATGATTTTGCCATCTCAAAGGAATTTTGGCTGTTCTCTTGCTTTATCTTCACTAGATATCACCTTAATCTCACTATTCCCCAGGGCATGTGCAGCATTAATTAAGTAGGGCAGGTTATGCAGCATTAACAAGTACACCCTGAAATTACTGGTTTAACACAATGAGTCTTAAGTTTTGCTCAAGCAAAGATATTTGTGGTTCAGGCAGCTCTCCTCTTTCCTGCAGTAACACTGTCTGGAATATGAAATTGGACATGGGGCATCCACGTTCATCCTCAGCTGCTGCCAGGATCTTTGTCTCTACTTTTCTTTCTCCACCCAGGGTTCCTGATAATCCTTCCTCTTCTCCAAACAGCCAGTCACTCAATCACTCTTACATCCCTTTTTGTTTGTTTGTTTGTTTCATTCACACCTCTGCGTTACTGGCCATGCCTTGAGGTCTGCGTATGTGTTTTGCTTCAAAGTGGTAGCTATCTATATCATGAAGAATATATACCATTGATATCAGAAGTGGAAGGAGGTGCAATCAGATCGATTGTTTTTTTCCTCCTGAAAATGCACTAATATTTTAGAGCTTCTTTATTTTACTGATGTAGAAATATAAAACTGACTTCAGTAATTTTTTTCAGGGATGTTATGCTAAATTCATGATATGCTAAGTAAGGACTCTAAAAGCAAAATATAATAATTTTTATATTTGAGGTTACTCCTGCTTTATTCAGTAGCAAAAATATTCAAATATTTAACCCACTCTAAATTTAAGACTAGGCACAGCTTTATTAACTAAGTTAATTTTGAATGTGTTAAAATAACTACAACTGAATGGAAATGAAGTAAGTAAAATGTAAAGTAAAAAAGCAGGAAGCAGTTCTGAAATCTAATTATGTTAATGTTCATATGTTATACATTGGTATCTAAAATCTACATATATTTTGTGCTTCCCTTTCTCTTACACCCCTACTGCTTTCTCAGAAAAAAGTTTAAATAGCATTTAAAAAAAAACAAAGACTATTTTTTAGAGAAATTTTAGGTTCAAGGCAAAATTGAAATACAGAAATTTCTTATATGCTCCCTACCCCCATATATGCATAACTTTCCCCATTATCAACATCCCTCACCAGAGTGGTACATTTGTTACAATTGATGAACCTACATTGGCACTCTATAATCACCCAAAGCCCATAGTTTACATTAGGGTTCACTCTTGGTGTTCAATATTCTATGAGTTTGGACAAATATGCAATGATGTATATTCATCATTATGAGATTCACTGCCCTAAAAGTCCTTTGTGCCCTGAATATTCATCTTTGTCCTTCCCAATCCAAACCCTGGAAACCACTTTTTTTTTTACTATCTCCATAGTTTTACCTTTTTCAGTATCATATAGTTGGAATCATACAGTCTGTAAACTTTTCAGACTGGCTTCTAGCACTTAGTAGTAAGCATTTAATTTTCTTCCATGCCTTTCATGGATTGATAGCTCATTTCTTTTTAGTGCTGAATAATATTCCATTGTCTAGATGTACTATAGTTTATTTATCCATTAAACTATGGACATCCTGGTTGCCTCCAAGTTTTGGCAATTTTGAATAAGGCTGCTATAAATATCTGTGTACTGGCTTTTATGTGGACTTAGTTTTCAGTTCCTCTGGGTATCAAGGAGCACAATTGCTGGATCATATGTAAGCGTATGTTAATTTTATAACAAACTACCAAACTGTTTTCCAAATTGGCCGTACCATTTTGCATTCCCATCAGCAAGGTATAAGAGTTCCTGTTGCTCCACATCCTTGTCAGCATTTGATGTCAGTGTTTTGGATTTTGACCACTCTAACAAGTTTGTAGTGGTACCATTTTGGTTTTTTGCAGTTCCCTGGTAACATATAATGTGGATCATCTTTTTATATGCTTATTTGCCATCTCTATATCTGCTTTGGTGAGATGTCTATTAAGATTTTTGTCTCATTTTTTAATCAGATTGTTTCTTATTTTTGAGTTTTAAGAGTTCTTTGTATATATTATGTAATAGTCCTTTATCAGATATGTCTTTTGCAAATATTTTCTCCTAATCTGTGGCTTAACTTCTCATCCTTTGATGTTGTCCTTCATACAAGAGAAAAAAAAAAACAAACAGAAACAAAACAAAAAGATAACAAATGTTGATGGGGATGTAGAGAAACTATAACTCTTCTACACTATTGGGAATGTAAAATGGTATAACCACTATAGGAAACAGTCAAGAAATTTAAAATAGAACTACTGCATAATCCACTAATCCCACTTCTGGGTATATGCTCAAAAGAATTGAAATCAGGACCCCTAAAAAAGTATCTGTGCTTTCATGTTCACTGCAGCACTATTCCCAATAGTCAAGTTATGGAAACAACCTATATATCCATTGGCAAATGAATGGATAAGGAAAATGTGGGGTATATCAAACAATGGAATATTATTCTCCCTTTAAAAAGAAGGAAATTCTGTCATTTGCAACAACATGGATGAACGTGGAGGACATTATGCTAAGCAAAATAAGCAATATGAAGATTGTAGGAGTCCACTTATGTGAGTTATCTAAAATAGTCAAAATCGAAGAAGCAAAGAATGTAATAGCTAAAAAAGTTGTTTTACAATGAAAATTGTTAGATTGTTTCACAGTAACTAAGTGTTAATGAGATTTTTTCTGGATATAAAACAAATCCAAAACAGTGAATCAATGATCTTCAACTCTTTCATATAATCCAGGTTACTTACAGAAAAATTTCCTGAAATGCCAATAGAAAGCAACATTACTAATGACATTCCACAGTCCTTTCTTTTATGGAGAGATGTTATCTTTCTAACACATTATTTATTAAAAACAATCATAAATATGCTCTGTTGTGATGCTTTTAAATTATTTATTGTAGCATTGCAAGTGTAATCCCTATTTTACCCTTATTTATTTTGATACTTAAAGCAAACAAATTTATTTGTTTAGTGTAAGTAGAGATTTATCGATTTACAAAGCAGGATTTTATGTTAATCTCTAAGACTGATTAAAAAGAAACCAACATTTTTCATCAGTGGCTATGTCTGTCTAGAAATTCATCAAAATTTCTAAAGGTTCTGCAATGAAAAATGAACTCAGAAAAGCTGACATAGATGGGTGGTGAGTGAATGTCCAAGGTATAACACACCTAATATTGTGCCCTTGGCAGGACAGGAGTGAGGAGACATTACATTTACAGCTGCTATTGTTGTTTTGGACTGGAGAAATATGCAAACACAGATAGAACAAAGGAGCAGAATCTTCTTGCGCATCAGCCAAGGAGAACAGATCTGACTCAAAGCATGAGAACGCATCTTTAAAATCCACACCGTTGGTGGGAAAAGAAATGATAGAAATGGATGAGTGGGGTTGAGGAGTGGGAGAAGAGATGCAGAGTCTGTCATTGCTCCCAACACACAAACCTACACAAATAGTGACAAGTATGTGTTGATAAAACAAATGCTTATTGCTTCTTCATAAACACGTTTTTCATAAGCTCATCTGGATTCATGCATCCAGTTAGTTGATGCCTCAAAAAGACTATAAAGAGCATCTGGAAAAAATGATACCACAAAACATGGTCGGCTCATTTCAGTAGCTGAACCTGAAACAACAGTGGATTGTGAATAATTACACACCTCTGGGCATGCACTTATTGGAGTGGAGGTGCAGACAGGGATCAGTGTTAAATTCTCATACAGAGTTGTAAGTCTTCCTTTACTGTGCTTTGATGTCAAGAGAAAGACTCCAAAATCTATAAATGTACTGTCAAAAAAAGGCTGCAGTATGTGCAAAGCAGTGTAGAAACCATTTTCCCAAGAGAGAATGCAGCCATAGCAAAAAGAACACATTTTCTTCCTATAGAAACAGAACTGCTCCTCTGGGAAATTTAGACTGTTTGGTTAATGATTTGCTATAGAATATTTTTATCAAAATGCTGTGATTAGCAATAATTCATTCTAGGAAATAAAGGCCTTAAATAGATGGAGGGTTCCAGATTCCATAATAGCAACTACATTGCCTATAAATGAAGTGATAGATTAAAGATGGAGAGAGAAAGAGGGACAGAGAGAGACAGAATTCAGGAAAGCTCCTGATTAAGTAATGGAGGGAATTGGTTGTTCAACCTTGTCCTTGGAGTCCTGGGAAACTGGTTTTTTTTTTTTTTTGGAGTCCTGGGAAACTTACAATAATACACGCAGCTCAGGATTCTGAAGTTTTGTCACTTAACTAGTGGTGTTTCTGTTGTTTGGATAAATATTACCTTTATCTTCAATACTGCTTGCCAGTTAGGGTTGAGAATAAGAATGGTACAAACATTTGTATCTTTGTTTGATATTGTTATACTTACATAATGCAAATGAGGACAGGGGATAAACACATCAAGCCTGATGGAACTACGTTCCTAAGGGAGAACTCATGTGATGGCATCAGTAGCATGTGTCTGTGTGGCGTCCTACCTCAACCTTTCCTGTTAGGGCGATGCACAGATATCTAGCAGGGCCAGATGCCATGGTCTAGGAAGAGCTCATTGACCCTTTGAGTTCTGTGGCTTTTAAACTGCATGAAAAGACAAAGCCCAGACCCTTCCCTGTGGAATTAGAGCAGGGATTAAGTAGCAATTTTACTGGTAGAACATGGACTCCAGCTCTACCTAACCAGCTCACATTCATAGCTGTCCTTAGCACCAACTGTTCCTTTGGAGTGAGGGCAGGAAGGCCAAGGTTCAAGACTTGTAGTTGACCAAGATCACAATTGTTTTCAACACTGATCTCCATGGATCTCTGCAAGAGGTAATTTCTCTTCTGAGAGGCCAGCATCCAGGGAATCAATCCCGATAAGTTAAATCTACCTCTCATCTTGTAAATTTTATGTAAATTTTTATGTAAATTAGGTAAATCTCTTCACCCATTCATAACATTTTTGAGACACATGATCTGGATTTAGGATTTTATTAATATAAAACACAATTTTTAGCAGCATTGATTCCATGGTTTCTAGATAAAACTGGCAAGACTTCTTCCTTAGGCTACCATCTTGCTTAAAGATGACTATCCACTTGTATGTCTTTGTCTTTGGGGGCAAGGCCTCATCACTTTGTTCCAACCAAACAAAGGGTCAAAATTGTATTCTCTTCCTCCTCCCATTCATGACTTGAACATTATTTATCTTTAAATTTCCCTTATTTTCTCTCTAATCCTTAAAAGCATAGAGAATATACACAAATTTTATGAGTTTACCTGTGTAAAGTTGTTTTTCTGATTGTGATTATTTTCTTTCTTCTTTCTCAACTGTCCTCTCCCCTGTAGCTGGTAGACAGTCAGGGAGTAACTTCCTGCCTCCTTACAACTTGGCTTCCACTGTGCACCTTGATACTTCCCAGAGTATTGCTCATGAACATGCTGGGCTTTGTCTGCATGAAAATATGGTAGGCATGAGTTTTGGGACAGGGCAAGATAGAAGCTTTGAAATTCATTAGTTATATGATCTTGAACAAATCCCTTCACTGCTTTGTAACAATTTTCTTTCATATGAAATAGAAATAATCATATGTATTTCTAGGGATTTCTGTGAGAATTATACGAGATACATAATACATGGACTTTTCCTACCACAGTGCCTGGCCCTTAGTAGATACTGCGAAAATGTGAATTTCTTCTTTATGTTCACATTATAAATGTACCATAGTGACTATCTTTACATTTTCTGCAAAGTCCACAGCAAAGACATAGGGAATGAAAGATTAAAATGTAGGAACATGGAAAGCATCAGTAGAATTCCAAAAAAGAATGGGAATTTTAACCTCATGCTTAGCATAATTTCCCAGCTAGTCTTCATCAAATAATAATCCACATTCAAGATGTCCATTAAACCACAGTGCTAGAAGAGTATTTTAAAATATTTATTTGTAACATGAATTTCAAACACATCAAAATAAAAGACAGAAATATATTCTGATTTTTCCTAAAAAAATAAAAAGACATATATACATATCAAAGTTTAAACTCTTTAAGAGTAGGAACTATGTGATGTTCACCTTTGTTCCCTGAGTAAATATTTCTGGAAGAATATATGACTCCCTGCTGATTTCTTTTATGTTCAGAAACTACTAGGGATAGAAAGTAAATGGCCCCTAGTCTCTATTACTGGCCTTCATGAGAATCATTATAATGTCTCTGTTCTTTTTCAGTTTAAATAAAACCGAGGCTCTGAACCCTAAGTTTAAAAAATGCCTTTTTTTGAACCTTTTTTAGAATGTTCATGCCACCAATAAACTAGAGAGTATATCACTGGGAAGAGGTAAAAGAGATTTAAATGGTAATTTCTTTATCAATTTTTTATCTTTGCATTTTAGTCAATAACATTTTGTTGAGCAATAGTAATTGCTATTTAGAAATACTATCCTCAGTTGCAATCCCTTAATCATTTTCTGTAATGCTCGCATAACTAATACATTGAGGCAAGAGTTAAAATTCCATTTTATACCTGCTTTCTCCTCGTAGATCTTAAAGTAGAGAAACAACATACTGGAGAGACAGTGTATGGTTTTGTTTCTGGGGTAAGGGTTGTCCAGATAATATTGTGCAGGAAATTAGTCATTTTTCCCTTTTATGCCGAAAGTCTTCATTGGAGAAATATTTAGGCCACTCCAACCGTGATAAAACCATCTATGAAAATAATTGCCAACAGAGATGGCACTAGGCTGAGGCCAGTGAGACACTCACCTCAGACACAAGATTTAAGGGGTGCTTCAAAACTCAGTAATTGAGATAATATTTTAATGCACAATTTTTAAAAATAAAAATGATGCAAAAACTCCATGATGAATGTCAATATTTCTGATTTGTTCTTTTGTCTCAAGCTTTAATGTAGCACTTACTGATCTTGTCTTTATTTAAAATTTTTATATTTTTGTTCATCGTGGAGTTTTTGCATTCATTTTTATTTTTAAAAATTGTGCATTAAAACGCAATTTGTCTTGAGTGAGCTTTTTGGTGCTCCCTTACATTTATGCCTGAGGTGAGTGCTTCACTTGCCTCACCCTATCTCCAGCCTTTCTGCTTCCTACAATATGCAGAACGCTCTGAATGTGAATGCTGATTGAATAAAAATTGAGTGAAGCTTGGAGGAAATAAACCCAGAGTGGCACCCATCAAGCAGCACAAACCTATAACAGTAGCAGGAAATTGTTAAAGATTGCCTAGCTCAAAATGGAAATTAAAATAACTTAATTTGAAGTGATACATGTAAATGCCTAGAACAATGCAGGTGCATTGTAAACTCTTTGTACTTTGTACATTGTAAGCTCTTGTTAGCTATTACTATTATCATCTTTAGCATTATTATTAGCAGTTATATGGCTGATTTATAAGTTCTTGTGCTTTATTACTAAACCTGCACTGTCTACAACATGTCCAGTAATCTTTGCTGGGCCAAGTTGTAAAAGTTCAGTGTCTTTAATATTTGGTTAACAGAATTGCCTTCATAATTTATTTTGCTAATTGCTGCATGAGTTGCTTTAGAGAGAATTGTGTCAAAATAGTTTTCTCTCATCGTCCCCTATTTAGTGTTCACTTGATCATTTGGAGAGTGGCTGATATCCACATTTCAGTAAATTCCAAAAGTTTAAGAATTATCAAAACTATCAGAAATAATATAAAGTGATATAGTTTATTTTTCTTTTTCTAAATTTTTAAAATACAAAGTAAATATTTTGGAAAATGAAATAGGTATTTTCATGCTTTTGATAAAGGTGTTTCGGATTTAAACGAGAGTAAGGGCTAAATTAAGTTAAATTTAAGCACCTAACACTAAGAATTACCAAAATTTGTGTTTAATAATTAAAGCCTGCATTTTTAACTTCCAGACTTTTTTCATTGTACAAGATAATAGTTCTTCTAGTACTATTACACTTTCTGAAATTCACCTTTAAACTAATGTTACCAACAAAATTGAGATCCTGGTCCAGAGAAAGGTGACTGTGACAGAAAATCTGTAAGAGAAGAGAATTCATTCAACCTTGCCAGCCTTTGAGTAGGTTTTTTCTTCGATGAATAAATATCAGCCAGAAAAAGTAGAAACTAAATTGTTTATTAATTTAAACTCAGATTGTAAACCTAGAGTGGCTCAAAAAACCAATTGTTTTTCTTCTTCAATACTGTCTCCTTTCAAAGGTGTATACCTTATGAAAGGCCCAACACAATATCCAATTTACATGAAAAAAGGAAAAAATAATATTTTGTTGATACTGGACACTGCAAGGTACATCTGGCCAGGCAAAAGGCTGAGTACTTTCAAGGCAGGACACTAAAGTGGGTGGTGTATCCCCAGATATGCTTTTATCAGAATTCTGGGGATCAAAAATGCTACATGTCTTACCCAAGTTAGTACATAATAGAGGAGAAATTCGGAGACTCATGCTTTCTTCCGTCAGAATCATGACCCAACTGAACCTAATTAATTCTAATTACTTGTTCTGAAAATACTTCTTTGTTTAAACCTTCTTTGTATCAAAGTCAATAATTTACAAACAATACTACTTGACACAGGACAGTAACTGTGTAACTGTGCCCTGATAATATCTGTTTCCATTATGTATTTCATAGTATTCTCTATGTGCTAAGTTCACAATAAATAACACTTTTTTCACTTCTGCTCACACTTTTTTTTACAAATGCAAACATATTTTATTTATTTATGATGTGACTTAATTATTATGATATGATTCCAGCTATCAGGAAGACAAGACTTCTAATTTGAATTCAGGCTGCAACTATGTTTTCATTCACACATACAATAAAATTATGGGAAACCTAGTAAGAGCCAGGTACTATTCTCTTCTGTTCCCTCACACGCGAGAGTCGTTACTCTATAAATTCTGCCTCTCCTCCTAGAGTCTCCTAAACTCTTTTCTTTCTCTGGCACTCAGCCTAGGGAAGAGGCAGTTACTGCAAAAAAACTCTTAGGACTCAAACACTCTATTTCCTATGACAATAAAATATATGGATGATAAGGACAACCTACACACAGGCAGGAACTCTGCCTCTCTGGGGACATCTTTGAGCTCCACATGGGGCCTGAGCCCTGGGGGTCATTGCATACTAGATAGGAAATAAGCACTCTCAGCCCTGACTCAGTAAGATATCTACCTTTCTTTAATGTATTTGCAAAAATGAATTCCCGATACTTTACTGTTAAGAATATCTGGGGGTGGGGGGCACCTGGGTGGCTCAGTCAATTGAGATTTTACCTCAGATCATGATCTCAGGGTCCTGGGATGGAGCCCCGCATCAGTCTCCGTGCTCAGTGGGGAGTCTGCTTGACGATTCCCTCCCTCTGCCCCTACTCCTACTCTTGCACACTCTCTGTCTCTAAAATAAATAAATAAATCTTAAAAAAAAAAAAAGAATGTCTGTGAGGGAAATTCAGAATCTCTGGGCCAAACACACAGAGATGCTAAATGGAGGGGAAAGCATTGCCCAGTGGCTTGGCACAGCTTCTCAAGAGAAAAAAAAAATGAGGATGTGGGTAATGTAAAATAACAGATGCCCCACTGAAAATATAGTAACTTATTTAGCCATCTGTGCCCCAACTTGCTTGGCAGGAAACTGGCATTTACAAAAGGGTTTACTCCATTTCCTAAGGACTGGCCTCAAGGAGCTTGCATTTATGCTGCCATATGGGTCTCAGGCTTCTACCTGTTGTTCACTGAGCTAGCATGGGTCAAAATCACTTAGTCTGAAATAGGTTGCTTCAATAAGATCAGACAGAGCATCCTGGCTTCCCCAGCTCTCTCCATTCGTGCAATCAGAGCTCTTATTCGTTGCATATAACCCCAGTTTGCATGCCAGCTCTAAATGATGCACAAGCCAGCTTGGGGCCACAGCGTTGAGAAAGATTGGGAGAGCAGATCCTAACTCAGCAGAGAAAAGAGCCCCATGAAAGACTGATGTCTTCTGAGGGCCTGGAATCAGCATGATTGCATCTTAGAATCATTTGTTTACATATCTATCACCCCACAAGTACAAGCTTCTGCAACACAGAAATAATACCTTATTCATCACCAGATATTTACAAGCACAGTGCCTGGCCTTTAGTTGCTAGTTAATATATGGTGAATGACTCTTGTTTACTACCTAGTGGATGGCATCACAGAGTGGCAAGAACTATAAGCAGTAATTAAGGTGTATTTCTGTTCCTTCAGAAGGTAAGGTCTATTGTGATGACTGAAATACTGCACTGCCATGTTCATCTCTACCCAACGTTCCGCCTTTGACTGGAAACCAAGGGCTATTCTAAATTTCTTCATCAGCACCATATTTTTCTAAATGACCTGTTACAAATTCCTATCAAGAATTAATATAACCAGGGGTGCCCAGGTGGCTCAGTTGATTGAGCGTCCATCTCTTAATCTCAGCTCAGGTCTTGATCTCAGGTTGTTAGTTCAAGCCATGCATTGAGCTCCATGCTAGGCATGGAACCTACTAAAACTAAAACAAACAAATAAAAGGATTACTGTACCCATTCAGCAATAAAAAAGAATGAAATCTTGCCAATTGCAACAACATGGGTGGGTCTAAAGAGTATAATGCTAAGCAAAATAAGCCAACTGGAGAAAGACAAATACCATATGATTTCATTCATATATGGAATTTAAGAAACAAAACAAACAAGCAAAGAAAAGAAAAGAGAAAGACCAAAAAACAGACTCTTAACTATAGAGAACAAATATGATTATTATAGGGGGAGTGGGTAGGTGGATGGGTGAAATAGGGGATGGGGATTAGGGAGGGCACTTGCTGTGATGAACACTGAGTAATATATGGAACTGTTGAATCACTATATTGTACACCTGAAACTAATATAATTGTATGTTAACTACACTAAAATTAAAATTTTTTAAATTATGTATAGCTGAAAAAAAAATTAATATACCTATATTTCTAGTCTTTCAGCTTCTCTCACAGTAAAATGCTATGGAAAATAAAATAATTCTAGTACTTGAAATCTAGTACTCCTTCAAACCCCAGATAGATCACATAAGTTTGCAACTTAATTACTAGTTTAAATACTACACAGTATTAATAAACAAAAACTAATTAGTAGTTTAAATAATGTACATGTATTTATTTTGTATGTGTATGTGCATACAGTTATATATGTATGAATTAAAAGGCCTTGTTAAACATTTATAGTTTATTATAAAATACTAGTAAATTTATAATGTGATTTTCCCTTATGTAAACAGTTTCTTGGATTTTCTTCTTCCTCATACCTGCATACATTCTGATTTTTTTTCAGTTTGCCACTATTAAGAAAACAAACAAACAAAAAACTCAAGTCATCCATTTTTGCTTTTTAACAACTCCAGGAGATGGAATTAAAATGACTAACTTAAGATGTGTGAATCTTTCAAAGTTTGTTAAAAGTAACTCTATTCACCATAGAAGTGAGTACTTGTCTTGGTATCATTTCATGTGATTGAATTGATTAATAGCAAGGAGAGGCACTGATCCCTGGCAGACCTCACTCACCGCCAAATTGCTCTCTTCTCTACAAACGTTTACTCCATTAATCATTCATTGAGTGTCTGTTTTATATACAGAGCACTTTGGCGGATTTAAGCAATTCTATGCCATGGTATTGTGAGCTTAAGAAACTTCTAATCCATTCAAGGGAAGGGGTCATCTAACAGAAAGAGGGAGATATTATGAAAAAAAAAGAGAATTGCTATCTAACCACTGATTTGATCTATAAACCTGGGATTTTCCTTTACTCTGTCCTCTCCTTTAATTGTCCTCACACCTCCATTCAATCACTAAGCCTTGTAGACTCAACCAACTATATATTTCATAAATCCACATCTCCTTATGTAAGTTTCTGTTGCCCTGTTCTTATGTTCTTTACACTGAACTCTTTGAGGACAATAACACTGTTTTGTATATCCCTCACAGACATTGATAGTATACATAGTGCACAGTAGGTGTTCAGGAAAAAATATATATATTATATATATTCAAATATATATATATTAGGCAAAATAGAGGAAAGGCTTAAAAATAAGGTTAAGGCCGGCATGCCTGGGTGGCTCAGTTGGTTAAGCATCTGCCTTCGGCTTGGGTCATGATCTCAGGGTCCTAGGGTTGAGCCCTGCTTCTCCCTCTCCCTCTGCCTGTCGCTCCCCCTGCTTGTGCTTTCTCTCTCAAACAAATAAATAAAATCTAAAAAAAATAAAGCTAAGGAAATGCAGGAAGCATTTTAGACCTACTGTTTTCCAGGAACTGGGCACATACTAAATTAATTTTCTCAGTACCTTTGAAGGATAGTCAACTTTGTCAACAAAGGAAATGACTTGCAATAGCCTTCAAATCACAAAATTGCAAAGTAACAGAGTAGGGATCGAAACTTGTGTCTCTATAATTTACTCACCCATTAAATATTGCCTAAGTTATTTTACTTTTATCCTAAAGGAAATGGGGAGCCAGTAAAGATTTTTGAACCAGGAAAAGCATGGTAATAGTTGTATTTTAGAAAACTTAGTATGGCAACATTGTGCATGATTTTGAACAGAGACACTGAATTCAGGAGCTATGGGATTAATTCAGTGACTAAGGGGATTGTAAATTGTGTTCAGGTGAGAATAGAGCCAGTGGAAATTAAAGGAAGAAATAACTTTTGCCATAACTTATATTGCAGCTTATGATATATTTATGAGAAACTGCTAGTTCTTTTTCCACTGCAGAGGAAGAAAATATTTTTTTAAAGAAAAGAATCACCTTCTAGAAAACACAGGTCAAATACAAACTTGAGGGTATTTCAAAAAATTCATGGTGCTGTTTTTCTTCTAGTTTAGGAAATGTGCTGCATACCAAGCCAATTTCTAATAGTGCTGTAGCTCTTCTCCTGTGTCTTGGAGTAATCTATCAAAGTAACTGTAGGCAAAGGAACTTAAAGTTTGATGTTTTTTAATTGCATCAGCTGACAACAAACCCCACAGCAAACTTTAAGGAAATGCAAGTTAAAAAAGTTAAGAGATATGGATCCTTGAGAAGATGCTCCATAGGTATCTGTGAAGAACTACCGAGGAGGGCACAGCTAGAAGGCAGTTGTTGCAAGGCATAGAAAAACATGTCAAATAAAAGGTTGATAAAGAGTTGTTTATAAGCCAATCATTTTCTCTTGAGTTCAAGTGAAACCTTTACATAGGGAAGGCATTCATTGCTAGGCTATCAATGGCCTTTATGAGAATGATAGACAAAAAGCTAAGAATGAGATCATGTAATTATAAAATAGGAGCCAAAAATTCCAGACAGAAGAGATATTGTCATCAATACAATCAAAGCAACTATGGAAAGAGGAGAAACACCTTTCATAATGTTGTACGGCCAGAGTAGAATGAATGCTATAATTTACCACTTTTGATATCCAAGAATCATTAAAATTAAATGATGAAATTTTGTCCCTATTTTACATTACTAGAAACTCTTTTGATATAAAAGCATAACTCTGTAAATATAGTAAAAACCATTGAAATGTATATTTTAAATGCCCCAAATTTATGGCATATGATGTATTCAAGAAAGCTATTAAAAAACAACAAACAACTGATACAGACCAAAAAATATATAAAGATACATGACAACGAAAGCCGAAAAAAAAAATGAAACTGAAAATTGGTGAGAAAACTTGGTGTTACAATAAGAGAAATTTTCATGTGAGAATTAGTTTCATGAGGAATAAGATATGTATAGCCAAGAAGAGCCAAATTACGAATATTCATTTCAGGATTATCCCTAATAGCAGAAAATTAGGAACAACCTAAATATTCAAAACTGAAAGATTAAGTGAGGATATTATCGTATATATACTAAATGACTTCTCAGAGTTAGTCCCCAAGACTATCCTCAATTCTGATACCAGCTGTAAATTCAGGGTGTTCCCAGAATACCCATTCATTCACTAATTGGCTAGACAGACTTATAGAACTCACTGTGAAAGCTATTATCCTCTGGGTTCCTGGGTGGCTCAGTCAGCGTCTGTCTTTGGGTCAGGTCATGATCCTGAGGTTCTGGGATCAAGCCCTGCATCAGGCTCCCTGATAAGTGGGGAGCTTGCTTCTCCCTCCCCCTCTGCCTCTCCCCCTGCTTGTGCTCTCTCTCTCTCAAATAAGTAAATAAAATCTTAAGAAAGAAAAAGAAAGAAAGAAAGAGAAAGAAAGAAAGAAGAAGAAAGAAAGAAAGAAAGAAAAGAAGGAAAGAAAGAAAGAAAGAAAGAAAGAAAGAAAGAAAGAAAGAAAGAAAGAAAGAAAGAAGAAAGAAAGAAAGAAAGAAAGAAATCTGTTTTTCATAGTTATGGTTTGTTACAGGGAAGGATATGTGTCAAAATCAGCCAAAGGAAAAGATGCATAGAGTAGGGTCTGTGAAGTTTACAAATACAAACTTTTTGTTGTGTTAACCTCCTGGCATTGATCTGTTATAATATGCATACAATATTGTCACCCAGGGAAGCTCATGTGAGCATCAGTGTCCACAGTTTTTATTTGGGCTTATTGTGTAAACATCATTGATTGATTGCCTAAATGCTTGATCTCAGCATCCAGGTCGAATGATACTGCTTGACTCAATACTCCACCCTAAGTCACATGGTTGGTGTTTCTTGTCTGGCCAGTACCCATTCTACGATGATGGGATGTCACCAGCTCCACTTAAAGATCTAGTGTGAGCAGCCCCCACACAAGCAAAGACACTCCTATCATGTCTGGTATCAATTACCTTCCAGAAGCTTAAGGCAAAGGCCAGACTGATTTCTCTTTGCTAAGGCCAATTCTTTACTACATGATGATGACAGGAATCCAAGGTAAGATATAACTAATATGAAATAACTACAAATAATTTCTGAAAGCCATAAAAAACAGCAACACAAAATAGTGGCTATGTGGATGTTGCCAGTATTTATGAGGAAAGGAAGTAGTTTGCTTCATGAAATCAAGGTCATTAAACTTTCATCTTCAGGTCAAATAAAAGCACAAAGAGAATGATTCTCTTTTCCAGATGGTCAATTCAAAAGACTGAATTTACAGAAGCAGAAGAAAGAAGTACGCAACTGAGATCCCCTATAGTAAATCCACCTTGACTCTTTTGGCTGTGAGAAGTTATTATTTGTGGTGGACAGGATTTGTAGTTTTGATCCCCCTAGGATATTCTGTAAATGAAAGACAATTTGGCGTATCCCTTTTGGGGCTTGCAATGGAAATGAAGTAGAAAAAAATAAGTTTTTGCTCTCTTGCTGTCTAATTCAGTTTCAACACAAAAGACTGGAACTGTAGTAACTCATTATATGCATTTTTAAGATGTTCACAAATAGTGGGCTGAAGTGATATGGATTTTTTACATTCAGCAGAATTTTATTGAAAGAGAAATGATAGTTATTCAAATGTACAGTGATTACATTTTCTCAAAACATAATTTTCCACCAGGAAATAAAAAATCTAAATAATTTCTGCAGAGGATGAGGAACACAGAGCAACATGTTAACATGAGCTTTGTTCTCCAGTCACTCTCAAATTATATTATTCGAATTTTCTAATACCATTCACAATTTCAGCATAAAGGCTTTTTCTTCTTGCCCCATTCATCAGATTTAAGTTTATGTAGAAAATGTGATCTATCTCAAAGTGTGATAGATCTATCTTAAGTAGAAAATGTAATCCAGTTAAGATATTGGTGGAAGACAACAATAGACATTTTTCCAAAGAAGACATACAGCTGGCTCACAGACACGTGAAAAGATGCTCAACATCATTCATCATCAGGGAA
This sequence comes from Callorhinus ursinus, assembly GCF_003265705.2. Taxonomy (NCBI): domain Eukaryota; kingdom Metazoa; phylum Chordata; class Mammalia; order Carnivora; family Otariidae; genus Callorhinus; species Callorhinus ursinus. The sequence continues at coordinate 25,234,171 of NW_027397083.1, read as the reverse complement.
ACACACATCAAACCCACAATGAGATACCATGTCACACCTGTCAGAATGGCTAAAATTAACAACTTAGGAAACAACAGATGTTGGTGAGGTTGCAGAGAAAGGGGAACCCTCTTGCACTGTTGGTGGGCATGCAAACTGGTGCAGCCACTCTGGAAAACAGTATGGAGTTTCCTCAGAAAGTTAAAAATAGAACTACCCTATGAGCCAGCAATTGTACTACTAGACATTTACCCAAAGGATGCAAAAATACTGATTTGAAGGGGCACATGCACCTGATGTTTCTGGCAGAATTATCAACCATAGCCAAATTATGAAAAGAGCCCAAATGTCCATCAATGGATGAATGGATAATGAAGATGTGCTACACACACACACGCACACACACATACGCACACACAAGGGAATATTACTCAGCCATCAAAAAGAATGAAATCTTGCAATTTGCAATGATGTGGGTGGAGCTAGAGTGTATTATGCTAAACGAACTAAGTCAGTCAGAGAAAGACAAACACCATATGATTTCACTCATATGTGGAATTTAAGAAACAAAACAGATGAACATAGGGGAAGGGGGTAAAGAAAAGAGGGAAGCAAACCATAAGAGACTCTTAACTGTGGAGAACAAACTGAGGGTTGCTGGAGGGGAGGTAGGCAGGGGATGGGTTCAATGGGTGATGGGTATTAAGGAGGGCACTCATGATGAGCACTGGGTGTTATATGTAAGTGATGAATCACTAAATTCTACTCCTGAAACCAATATTACACTATGTTAACCAACTAGAATTTAAATGAAAACTTGAAAATAAACGAACAAAAAAGAAAATGTAATCTATCTCAAAGGGAAAGAACTGTGTGTGTGTCCTATTAAAACTTCTAAAATTTCACCCCATGTGCTAAAACTTCAAATGTGGGATTGTTCTTCTGCTCATATTTGATTTCACCCATCTATGTGAATCTGGCTACAATTACTGTTTTTTTTTTCCCTTCTCCTTGCTCCATTCCTTCTAATTGCCTAGCATCAGAGAAAAGAGGTCTGTACATACCTCTAATATATTTTATTTAAAAATTTACTTTTCGGGGCACCTGGGTGGCTCAGTGGGTTAAGCATCTGCCTTCGGCTCAGGTCATGATCCCAGGGTCCTGGGATCAAGTCCTACATCAGGCTCCCTGCTCAGCGGGGAGTCTGCTTCTGCCTTTCCCTCTACTGCTCCCCCTGCTTGTGCTCTCTCACTCTCTCTGTCAAATAAATGAAATCTTAAAAATCAGAAAGGATGAATACTACCATTTGCATCAACATGGATGGAACTGGAGGGGATTATGCTAAGTGAAATAAGTCAAGCAGAGAAAGACAATTACCATATGGTTTCACTCATGTGTGGAACATAAGGAATAGCACAGAGGACCATAGGGGAAGGGAGGGAAAACTGAAGGGGGAGAAATCAGAGAGGGAGACAAACCAGGAGAGCCTCTGGAAACAAACAGGGTTACAGAAGGGAGGGGGTTGGAGGGATGGGGTAGGTGAAGGGTATTAAGGAGGGCACGTGTTGTGATGAGCACTGGGTGTTATACACAACTAATGAACGGTGGAACACTACATCAAAAACTAATGATGTATTATATATGTGTTGGCTATTTGAACATAATAAAAAACTTTTAAAATATAAAAAAATCTTAAAATAAATAAAAATTTACTTTTCAAGTAATAATATAAATATCTGTACTTAACTTTGCCAACAGTGGCTTTCTTTGGGATTAATCTTTAAATAGCATCTCTTAAATATGAACTTTCTTCTCATGATCATCACAGCTAACATTTATTGGGCATTTACTGTGGCAAATATTGAATAAATATAGTATGTGAAATATCTTGTTTGTCACCAAAAACAAATGAGCTAGGTACTGTTATTGTCTTCTTTTTCTAAGGAACAGAGGCACAAAGATTTATATTTGAAACCCAGGCAGTCTGAATCCAGAGTCTATCTATGTCCTTTACTACATTATGCCCACCCACATAGCATAATATATACAGAAAGGGCTCTTGCTAGAAGTGCAGTGAGGTTAAATTGAAATTCAAGGTTAGTGAAGGACACTTTTATTTTGGAAACTCAATTCTTCACAGGAAAGCAAGAAAAAAAAAACTTAGTTTCTCATTTTAATCATAAGCATCAGTCATTTCTCTAAGAAGTCTAGGATTTACCCAGATAATATTTACTGAATATCTACCAGGTGAAAATTATACAGTGTTGGGGAATATTTAATTCTTGTTATTACTGTGGGGAAGAGGACCAAGAATTGCAGAACTTTCCTAAATTTGCTTGCAGAAATCTGACTTCAGGTATATATGTGTATTTCTCCGAGTAAGATGCTAAAAGCTGTCATCAGAGTTTCCAAGAATTAATGACATTCACTAAAGGATTAATAACTGCTGTCCTGGGCACGATGGGCCAAAGAAGACTGGTTTTGGAACAGGCCACATAGTTCTAGGTGTGAAGAATCCTCTTCACATACATGTCCTGAGCCAGCACAGTAATAACCAGGGCCCATATGGGGAGGGGGTTTCAAACTCTGTAGTGTTGTAATGTGTGATTTTCGCCCAGAGCCCTTTTGGACAGATAAGGATTCCAGAGACTGAATCCAGCCATCTCTCTAACTCTTTCCACTAAGGAGACTCATCTAGCCTTGAGTACAACTACAGTCCCAGGAATGATCAAGTGACAGGAAAACCACAGGCATCGGCATGGTTAGCGCTGCTGATACCATAGTTTCATTTTATATTTTTATTTATAACAGAAACTTGTTCGATATGTTGGGGAAAACTTGACAAAATCCCCTGTCAACCTAGAAAAACTGTTCCTCAAATGTAAATAAGAAAGAAGACATTAAATCAGACAGAGATGTACATCACAGGTAATCTGCTAATGATATTATAAAGACAGGAAAAATCCCTTCCTTTGTATCGTGCCACACATATATGATCCCTTGTATACATGTTCTCAAGATTAACTTGTCATTGTGGAAGAAAACTTGACAGAACTTCTGGCTGCACATTCTTTCACAGATCATCCCAAATTCACCTGCTGATTGGAGTAGCTGGCTGGGCTAGCTAATTGCTTTTATCTGAGAAAGTAATAAAATTTCTGTATCTCTATGACAAGCAGGTGGTTACACCTTGGAGAGGCCTCCAGGCTAAGATTCTGATGACAAGGAGATGGGGACTCCAGCTTCCTTGAGGTTTATGTTTCAAAGAAATAGATCCTAGACCTTTAAGAAAAACTTTCCTAGATTGTAACACTAATTTATTTATCCTTTAACAATATTTATGTACAAATCAAAGGGACACAGAAAGGATTTACAAATACTAGGTTTCTCAAGGAAATGTTCTAAGAAAGGGAGTGGAGAACATGTCTTTTTGACTTGTGGCATCAGGGAAAAATGTAAAAAAAGCAGACCCCTCACCGAGAGGGGAGCCTGACTCGGGGCTCCATTCCAGGACCCCAACATCATGACCCGAGTGGAAGTTAGATGTTTAAACAACTGAGCCACCCAGGCGGCCCATGGGTGAATAATTTTTAGCAACGAATGAGAAGATTTGTGAATAGTCTTGTGTACTTAAGGAATAAATGCAGAAAAAATAGGGTTAGGCTGTTTGAAAACTCTGCCTAGATTCAGCTGCCAAGTGTGCATCTTTCAAACTCTGCCTCTTTCCTTTCCCCTGACTCTCCTAAGGAGGCTGGAGGCTCACCCGGACATTCACAAATCTCCTTTCTGGGCAATCTATTACTCTCACCGTTCCGAGTGAACATTATCAGGATTAAATCCCCAGCTTGGCATGGTTATTGAGGGGTTTTTAAATAATAAAGCATCACATGTGATAAATAGCAATGTATACTTTAATTATGTAGTTAACCAATTCTGTGTATTGTGCAGCAGCTTAAGAAATGGGTTCTCTCCAAGAAGGTTACAATATGTGTATAACATTACTTTACCTTGAAAATAAAATTTTCCTGCCTGTGACCTTTACTAATTTGTAGTTATGCAAATAGTAAAAATGTTATCGAAGACATTCACTACTGAAAAGCCTTTGATGACTCTCCTTAGGCTGCAAAAAAAGTCCAAGCTTTTATGTGCAGCTTATAAGGCTGTGGTCTTAGACCCAAGCGAGGGGAAGCCCTGCCAGTATCCCTGAGCTTTGGAGGATGTCATGTAGCCCTCCTCTGCTTCCCCACAGGGTGACAGTCTCTGGGGCCAAGGAACTACGCCTACTTGCAGCCTTGCTCCCGCATTCCCTACCTTTCAGATCTTGCTTTAGAACTTCTTGCCCAATGGTGACCCATTTTCAGGGACTAGGCAAGGCCTGACCAGGGTCAGCTCTTCACAGTAGGCGGCACCACAGGTATGTGCACACCTTTGTTGTAGGTAAGCTTATAAAAAGCTTGACTTACAACTTCTAAAATTTTTAATATGTGATCTATACATCATTTCTATTCTTCCCTCATGTTTCACCAATACTGAAAGCAGGCCTGCTCCATGACCTAACCCCTAATTTTCAGCCCCATCTTTTTTGCAACTCAATCTCTATGTAATGTGCTCTTGGACATACTCAATGTCCTTAACTACTGACAGTTTCCTAACAAATCATTCTGTTTCTTATCTCTCTCTGCTTGCATTTGCCTCTGTGAATGATTTTCTCTCCATAGACTGACCGCCCCATACCCCAAACTCTATTCTGCCATGTCCACTGGGCCAATTTTCATTGAAGAGGCAGTTTAAATATTGTTTCTTGGTGAATCTTTCCCTTGGTCCTCTGGTTCTCCCTCACCCAGCTGCACTTACATACTCATTTCTCTCTCCTCTAGGTTAGAAATATTGGCATCAATTAAACTATATTCTAGTTGTTAGTTGAGGACAGGTACTATTTCTTAGACATCCTTCTAATAACAGAGTCTATCATAGTATTTCATGAAGAGTAAACACTTCAAAAATACCTGCTGATTGAACAAATCTATATTCAATAATGTGGTGTTAGCATTTTAAAAATGAGAAAAAAATAGGTCACAGAAGTACTATCATGTGAATTTGAATGTTAATAGTTTCTCTCTCTCTCTCTCTAATTTTAATAGTTCTAGGTTGATGAATATCTGGATTTTATATATACAGCTCATATACATGAGTAGCTGTTGTATATGTATACAAAGTAACTGTATACAAAGTCAGCCTCATTTAATGAAGGTGTTGTTCTCATTGTTATTACTAATGCTATGTAGTGGTGCTGATTTTTAGAGGTAACCCAGGTAAGTGATAAAAAATACAAAGGACTGGAATTTGTCTCTGTGTTCTGTCCCTACTTGTGGAATTATGAATAAATCTCAGTTTCTTAGAGCCTCACTTTTCTGACCTGTCAAACTGGGATAATGAAAGCAGTCCACACCAGTTTTCCAAATGGATTTAAAAAGCAAATAAGAATATGACAAAGTTTTAAAGAAATAGGTGATGTTATTTTTAATAATGTATGAAAACAATTATATCCAAAATATGACAACCTGTAAAAATAGAAACTATAGAGAAAATTATTAACACATTATTTTATTTTATTTATTTATTTTAAAGATTTTATTTATTTGAGAGAGTGAGAATGAGAGAGAGAGAGCACATGAGAGGGGGAAGGGTCAGAGGGAGAAGCAGACTCCCTGCTGAGCAGGGAGCCTGATGCGGGACTCGATCCTGGGACTCCAGGATCATGACCCAAGCCGAAGGCAGTCGCTTAACCGACTGAGCCACCCAGGCGCCCTTTAACACATTATTTTTTTTTTCACTTTCCTGAACTTTATTAAAGAAAAAGCAATGATGGTAAATCTCGAGAACAATTTTCTAGGATTCTTCCTTAAAAATGTGACATTTGATTTCCAAACACATGCCAGAGCGTAAATGGTTCCCAATTGTACTAAGTAGGTGAGAAGCTGAAATCCTAAAATGTTCATCTTCCAACTTTCCCCAGTCTGTGGTCTGTCTTTGGATCAGCAATAATTGCCTGAACAGCTACTATGGCTTCATTAATTTTTGTCTGTAGCTCTCTGAGCTCTTCCATATGCAGCAATCGCAGAATTTGAGCAGCTTCATTAAGAACTGCATCTCCTGTGTCAAAACCAAGAATATGTTTGTCTAAAGCAACAGGCAAGCCCTCTTTCGTTTGATTTGCTTTAGCAACTGCATCCTGGGTCAGGCACTCCTGGACCAAAATGCGAATTGCCTTAAGCATTACCAGGTAATCATCATGACGCTGAATCTGAAGAAGGTTAGCCAAAGCCATTACACCAACCTTAAAATCAGGATTATTTACATCCAAGTTGATCAATGGCTCTGCATTTTTAGCTGCATTGTCAGCATTTTTTGTATTATCAGGTACCAAGTCCTTGTATTTTTCAGCATTATCTCCATATTCAAGTCTAACAGCTAAACCAAGAAGCCAGTCAATTGCTTCTTGTCGCTTTTGAATCTTGAAAGGACAGTTAACATCTTTGAGATACTTTCCAAAGAACTTGGGCCAGTCACTGCTGTGGATGTTTCTTAAATTACCTCTGTCTTCAATCTTGTAGTGTCTGATTTTCTGGTCTTCAAGCCGAACAATAAAGTTTCTAAATTCTGTCTCATCTTTGCAATTGAAGCCAGCCAGGTTGTGGTAGTCGAGGGCCATCAGCTTGCGTCGGAACATGGTCCCTGCGTCTCGCTCTGGTCCCCGGGGTTCGGCCGGGAGAGGACAGGCAAGGAAGAGCGGGCGGTGCAGGGACCGGCGACGCGGCGAAAGGCCCTTAACACATTATTTTATATTCTTTTTTCATACCAAGTCTCAAAAATTCAGTGTGTATTTTACAATCACAGCAAGCCTCACATTGGGCCAGCCACATTTTCAGTGCTCGATAACCACAGGTGGGTGGTGGCTACCATCTTGGACAATGCAGCATCATATCCTATAATCCTCATTAAAACAAATGAAGTAGATATTAATTTTATTCTTCTCCTCATTTTTAACTTTGGTGGGAATCCTGCTACCATCAGGTGTTGCTGGGCTTCAGAGGAAAAATGGAGGGTGTGACTAAGCTGAAGTTTGTAGCCTCATGAGCATATCACAAACATGAACTCAAACATATAATCTCATACCCTTCCTTGAATCATAATTACAAATATTTTCATAGAAGTCACACTAATATCACAAGAGTAAATTGGTACTCATGGAAGACTAGGAGCAAAGCCAATTTCCTTCTGCAAATAGGGAGCAAAATTTCCTTAAACTTTCATGTTTTTTCTTTCCTTTTTTTGTAGGGAGGGGGTTATGCTAATTGTGCATACTATTCCTTATAGCCAAGTTTGTTTTAATATGGAATTAATATTCTCTTAATAGAATAGTGGGGGTGCCTGCATGTCTCCATCGGTTTAGTGTCCAACTCTTGGTTTTGGCTCAGGTCATGATCTCAGGGCCCTGAGATCAAGTCCGGCATGGGGCTCTGCACTCAGTGGGGGGTCTGCTTAGATATTCTTTACCTCTGCCCTTTCCCTTGCTTGTGTGCACACACACTCTCTCAAGTAAACAAATAAATCTTTTAAAAAATAAATAAAATGACTCAGCATTGAGTAAAGTGGGCTTTTGAATACCTCTGTACACTTCCACATATCTTTGGGTATGTTCTTAACACAATTTGAAAAGCATATTCTCCAGATGGTCTAAATTTTATCTGTGAAACATTCAGATTACCAAAGAGCTGCCAATGCAGAATGACTATTTTTGGTACTTCCAAAATTACATTGGTTGAATCATTCATTCATACTAAATAACCATGGGAACATCATTGATATATATTGTACTGCATTCCACTACAAACATGATGCCTTCTTTTATAGAGATGAAGGGAAATTTTTCTCAGGCCTCATCATTCCTGATCTCATTTTTAATACTGTGGTTTTGACAGTTGAAAATAGAGCTACCATATGATCCAGCAATTGCACTACTGGGTATTTACCCCAAAGATACAAATGTAGGGATCCAAAGGGGTATGTGCACCCCAATGTTTATAGCAGCAATGTCCACAATAGCCAAACTGTGGAAAGAGCCAAGATGTCCATCGACAGATGAATGGATAAAGAAGAGGTGGTATATATACACAATGGAATATTATGCAGCCATCAAAAGGAATGAGATCTTGCCATTTGCAACGACATGGATGGAACTGGAGGGTGTTATGCTGAGTGAAATAAGTCAATCGGAGAAAGACATGTATCATATGACCTCACCGATATGAGGAATTCTTAATCTCAGGAAACAAACGGAAGGTTGCTGGAGTGGTGGGGGGTGGGAGGGATTGGGTGGCTGGGTGATAGACATTGGGGAGGGTATGTGCTATGGTGAGCGCTGTGAATTGTACAAGACTGATGAATCACAGATCTGTACTTCTGAAACAAATAATGCAATATATGTTAAGAAAAAAAAAGAAGAAGAAGATAGCAGGAGGGGAAGAATGAAGGGGAGTAAGTCGGAGGGGGAGACGAACCATTAGAGACGATGGACTCTGAAAAACAAACTGAGGGTTCTAGAGGGGAGGGGAGTGGTGGGATGGGTTAGCCTGGTGATGGGTATTAAAGAGGGCACATTCTGCGTGGAGCACTGTGTGTTATACACAAACAATGAATCATGGAACACTACATCAAAAACTAATGATGTAATGTATGGTGATTAACATAACAATAAAAAATTATTAAAAAAATACTGTGATTTTGATATTAATTTCCTCTCTGCCTTTGTCAAAAGCCACATTTTTGGCCCATTTCTAGAAACTAGTTAGGGCTTTATGGTATAGATATACTGGAGATTCTATTTTCCTCCCTCTCTCTCTTTTTTTTTTTTGATTGAGAACTTGATTATTTTTTATTTTATTATGTTATGTTAATCACCATACATTACATCATTAGTTTTTTATGTAGTGTTCCATGATTCATTGTTTGTGTATAACACCCAGTGCTCCATGCAGTATGTGCCCTCTTTAATACCCATCACCAGGCTAACCCATCCCACCACCCCCCTCCCCTCTAGAACCCTCATTTTTTTTCTCAGAGTCCATAGTCTCCAATGGTTCATCTCCCCCTCCGATTTCGCCCCCTTCATTTTTCCCTTCCTGCTATCTTCTTCTTTTTTTTATTTTTTAACATGTAATGTATTATTTGTTTCAGGGGTACAGGTCTGTGATTCAACAGTCTTGCACAATTCACAGCGCTCACCATAGCGCATACCCTCCCCTATGTCTATCAGCCAGCCACACAATCCCTCCCACCCCCCACCACTCCAGCAACCCTCACTTTGTTTCCTGAGATTAAGAATTCCTCATATCAGTGAGGTCATATGATACATGTCTTTCTCTGATTGACTTATTTTGCTCAGCATAATACCCTCCAGTTCCATCCACATCGTTGCAAGTGGCAAGATTTCATTCTTTTTGATGGCTGCATAATATTCCATTGTATATATACACCACATCTTCTTTATCCACTCATCTGTCAATGGACATCTTGGCTCTTTCCATATTTTGGCTATTGTGGACATTGCTGCTATAAACATCGGAGTGCACGTACCCCTTTGAATCTGTACATTTGTATCTTTGGGGTAAATACCCAGTAATGCAACAGCTGTGTCATGGGGTAGCTCTGTTTTCAACTTTTTGAGGAACCTCCATACTGTTTTCCAGAGTGGCTGCACCAGCTTGCATTCCCACCAACAGTGTAGGAGGGTTCCCCTTTCTCTGCATCCTCGCCAACATCTGTCATTTCCTGACTTGTTAATTTTAGCCATTCTGACTGGTGTGAGGTGATATCTCATTGAGGTTTTGATTTGGATTTCCCCGATGCCGAGTGACGTTGAGCACTTTTTCATGTGTCTGTTAGCCATTTGGATGTCTTCTTTGCAGAAATGTCTGTTCATGTCTTCTGCCCATTTCTTGATTGTATTATTTGTTCTTTGGGTGTTGAGTTTGATAAGTTCTTTATAGATTTGGGATACTAGCCCTGTATCTGGTATGTCATTTGCGAATATCTTCTCCCATTCTGTCAGATGTCTTTTGGTTTTGTTGACTGTTTCTTTTGCTGTGCAAAAGCTTTTTATCTTGATGAAGTCCCAAGAGTTCATTTTTACCCTTACTTCCCTTGCCTTGGCGATGTTTCTAGGAAGAAGTTGCTGCAGCTGAGGTCGAAGAGGTTACTGCTTGTGTTCTTTGGGATTTTGATGGACTCCTGTCTCACACTGAGGTCTTTCAGCCATTTTGAGTCTATTTTTGTGTGTGGTGTAAGGAAATGGTCCAGTTTCATTCTTCTGCATGTGGCTGTCCAATTTTCCCAACACCATTTGTTGAAGAGACTGTTTTTCTTTCCATTGGACATTCTTTCCTGCTTTGTTGAAGATTAGTTGACCATACAGTTGAGGGTGCATTTCTGGGCTCTCTATTCTGTTCTGTTTTTTGCCAGTACCATACTGTCTTGATGATGACAGCTTTGTAGTAAAGCTTGAAGTCCGGAATTGTGATGCCACCAGCTTTGCTTTTCTTTTTCAACATTCCTCTGGCTACTCGGGGTCTTTTCTGGTTCCATACAAATTTTAGGATTATTTGTTCCATTTCTTTGAAAAAAGTGGATGGTATTTTGATGGGGATTGCACTGAATGTGTAGATTGCTCTAGGTAGCATTGACATCTTCACAATATTTGTTCTTCCAATCCATGAGTATGGAACGGTTTTCCATTTCTTTCCTTTTTTTTTTTTAATTTAAACACATTTTATATTTTAGAGAAATCTTAGGGTCTTAACAAATAGATACAGAAATTTCCTGTGTGCTCTCCCCTCCCACATACATACAACCTCCCCCACTATCAAAGTCTCCCTCTGGAATGCTACATTTGCTGTAATCAGTGAACCTGCATGGACACACCATCCTCAGCAAAAGTCTGTAGTTTACATTCGGACTCACCCTTGCTGTTGTATATTCTGTTTCAGCAAATATCTAATGATATGTATCTACCAGTAAGGTGTCATATGGAGTAGCTTCATCACACTAAAAATCCTATGTGCTCTGCATATTACTTTTCTACAATAGAAATTCCTTATTTTATTTCTGTTGTATCATACATACCATATTTAAAGTCACATTTAAATGAGGCAAGATATAGAGAGAAGAAATAATTTCAGTTTGCTCTAACATTTATAATAGTTATCTAATCTTTATAATAATATTCTAATTTCCTTTTCTATAATGTAAACTCTTTGGTGCCAATATCCATGCTGTTTTTACTTTGACATCCAGCCTGTGCCTTTCATGAAGCCGTGATACAGTCAGTGCTCAACAGATATTTTCAAAATGTATGTAATTGGCCACTAACCACAGGATAGAGGAATAGTGTGATTTCCTGTTCTGTGGCCTTCACAGTGCCATATACCCACAATAAATTCTCTGTAAAAGTCATTAAATTAAATCTGGAAACATACCAGTAATATATTTATTCATTGTATTCATACTTCTTTTGACTAAAATGTTAAGTATATCAATATTTAAAAGATCTTGTGTATATATACGACAATCATGTCTTCCAATTCATGTCTAAATTGAATTATATTAACTCCTGTAACTCCTAAGCTACACAGAAAACAACTATAAACATACTTTGTATTAATTTTTATAGTAAGAGGATTTTCTGATTTTATTAGAGGTTGAAAATCAAAGTTGGGGGAGCCTGGGTGGCTAAGTCGGTTAAGCGTCTGCCTTCAACTCAGGTCATGATCTCAGGGTCCTGGGACTGAGTCCAGCATTGGCCTCCTTGCTCAGCGGAGAATCTCCCTCTCCCTCTCCCTCTCCCTCTCCCTGTGTGCTCTCTCTCTCTCTCTTTCTCATAAATAAATAAATCTTGGGGGGAGAAATAAAGAAAATCAAGGTTAGGCTGACAAAAAAGCATCTATCTAAAAGCTTTGATAGCTTACATAATCACCACTTATCTGAAAGATTGTCAAGGATTCATTACTATATTCAAAAGGTTTTAAAAGTAGAGGTGATTATGATGTATTTTGTGATTCTAAAAAAAAAAAACCTTTGAACATTCAAAACAGATTTTTTTCTCTTCCCTAGAAGCAAAGGGTTATTAATTTCCCTTCTGAATTTTACTTCCTTTTTTTTAATGGATAAAGGCAAAACATGCTAACTATAAATTATCAGCCTCCTGACATGCTCTTATCCTATTTATGAATTTTGAAATCTCATTAATTTAAGATCTGATAGCAAAAACTGAAGCAAATTTACATGGCATATGCCAGAATCAATATTAAATTTATGTTCTTTAAAAAGCTCTCTGACTTTTACTTTTTAAAAAAGTTAAATTAATAAACTTGTTAATGGAAAATATTTCTGTGGAAGATAGTAAGAGAATATCATTGAGTAGAGCTTATTCTAATCCTTCTTTAAGTTGTCATTATTTTGAATAACAATGTGAAGGGGAAATTCAAGAGCAAATACATTTTTACATAGCTATACCTCTATACTTACTTGTCACTTGTAACTAACATGTAAATAATAATAGCCAGTCTTTTATAGAAAAGAAAATTAATGAATATGGTGCTGTACAATACATACATTCACTGAACCTTTTGAATGTCCCTTCCTAAGGGAGGCCTACACTGAGCCCATGTCTAAGTTAGGTGCCCCTACTGTGTGTTTCTGTAGTCACCTATACTGTTCTTTCTCATAGCAATTATCATTTCTGTAGTTATCACCTTATTTGCACAATAACTGTTCATTAATATCTGCTGTCGTCACTAGATTATCAATTCCAAGAGAGGCAAAGTTTGCTTTTTCTCCCCCCCTGCTGAATCCCCAGCACCTGGGAGGAGGTATGCAGTAAATGTTTGTAAAATTATCATTAATAAGTAACTGATCCAAATGATGCATCTGCATATAACTGGGGGATTCAGGCGTAGCACTTGGACATATCTTTCTCCTTTTCAATAAAGACCTAATCCATATATGTTTGCACAGTATTAGAAATTTAATGAATTAGAGCAGATTATGGTTGAAACTTTGAAAAATCGTCCTCTTTCCTCCCTCTCATTGGCAATCAATCCATTATAGATGTGCAGATCGGGAGGCAAGGGACTTCTCTGTTCTTTCCCTCCTTTCTCAGATTTCAAAGACCCATCAACAAGTGCAGGATGGTAATTTACTTTATATCAACTATAAAAAATTTCATACTCTTTGTTCATGTAATATATATTTTTTAAGATTTATTTATTTTAGAGAGAGAGTGAGTGGGGTGGAGGGGCCAAGGGAGAAAGAGGGAATCCTCAAGCAGACTCCTCCTGGAATGCAGAGCCTCAGGACCCTGACCTGAGCTGAAATCAAGAGTTGGACACTCAACCGAATGAGCCACCCAGGTGCCCCTCATGTATTCTATTTTTAAAGGACTACAGTCAAGTACTATTATTGAAAAGAAGGTTTTCATTCATATGTATGCCAAGTAAATGATAATTTTTGACAGACTTGGAAGATTCTTTATGATAATTAATGAGCCTGAGATATATAACCTTATAAATCACTTTTCACCATTGGCTAATTTTATTTTCTAACTTCAACTGTTTAAAGAGAAAACAATTTTATAAAACACTGTATTTTTATTTTAAAATTAGAAGTTATTAAATTCTAATTTAATGCTTGTATTAATGATTGCCTATTTATTAAAAAAAAGTCAGAAGACACTGAAAAGCGTAAATAACTAAGAATTAGTCTCAAAGTATATGATAAAATAGCTAAATTGAATAGATAAGAAATTTCAACCTGAGTTTCCTACATGTTCCCCCATTTTACAATGAAACCAAATATATATATATATACATATATATATATATACCAAAGTTGCCGTATTGTAAAGTATGATCAATTTAAATATGTCTTTAATCCAAAATAACAAGACTAAAGCAGCAATGCAATACACTAATCTCTTTCTTGAAAATTCACAATGCACATAGGTATATTAAATCTACTAAAGAAAAAAATAAACTGCAAAACTTTTTGAAAAGTGTTTTCTCAGCATCTACTAGTTTTAGTGATGTTAATAAAATCATTTCTGTGTCAATCATTAATATTCTGTTATTTCGTGAAATATGCTTTGGGAGATACTCCTCTAAGTACCTATTTTTAATCAATTGGTCAGCTCAAGTTTATTGAGCATAATATGTGCAAGAATAAGAAAATTAGGACCTCCGTCCTCCTAGACTTTTCTTTTTAGGTGAGACAGAAAATAAATAATCAAGTAAAATAATTAGGTATGATATTACTGCTTTGACGAAATTTGAGAGGGCAATATGGCAAAAATAATGAAGTCTGATTTCTGATAGGAAAGTTGGGAAAGATCATTCTGAGGAGGGGATAATAAAGCTGAAATCTGAAATAGAGAAGGATCCAGCTCTGGGAATAGCCAAGAAAGATCAGGACAGACACAGAGAATCAAAAGTGTAAAGCTCTTTAGATAAGAACAGTATTACATTTGAGGAACTGGAAATTCTGGGTGTCTGTAGTATATATTTTAAATGTCATCAGAGTACCAGATACCATTGAAGAGATAGTTCATGCAGAGCCTTATAGATCCATAGTGAGTGATTTGTCCTTAATTCTGTGGGAATGCATTAATGGGTTTTAACCTTCATAATAATATAATCTGGCTTACATTCATAAAGAGTGTTCTGGCTGCTTGCTGTCAGGAGAATGGAAGGGAGAAGTACAAGAATAGAAAAAGGGAAATGACTTTCAGGGTTATTGAAACTGTCAACTGAGAGACAAAAATGGTTCAAACAACAGTGATGGCAATGGAGAGGGACATGAGTGAACAAACAGAAATGTAGTTTAGAGGTAAAGCTGGCAGATTTGCTAATGGATTTCTTGAGGAGACTGATGGAATAAAGAGAGTTTAGTAGGACTACTTAAGTTTCTGGGTTTGAGTTATTGGACAGATAGTGATGTCATTTCCTGTGTTAGTGAAAATTAGAAGAGGAATAGGTTCAGTGACCAAAAGTCACTAATTTTTTTGTGTTAGGTTTAAGATGCCTTTTAGACATTCAAGTGGAAATGTCAAGTAGGTAAGAATATGGAAAAAGTGTTGACTGGAGGTTTACATTTCTAAGTCATTAGAGTATAACTTATATGACACAAGTGATCTATGACACATACAGTATCAGGAAAAATTGTGAAAGATTTTAAAAATGACTTGATCAAGAAGATTACTGCGTAATCAGTGGAAAACTATGTCTTGTTTACAGCGCGTTCTTCTTGGTTATTTGATTTTGGAGGAATTGTGCCTTTCATTGTCTTTGAGCTATTTTGCAATTATAGACATTGTAGGTAACTGATGAATGAAAATGATTCTTATCTGGAGATATGCAAATAAATTTTATCTGGTAGAGGGACAATTGAATCTCCTGTTCCCAAAGCCAGTTTTGCATGTATTTGTAAATTTTTGTCCACTTCTAGTTACTCCCATCAAAGAAACCTTTTATCTTCTTCATGATTCATATTTCCTCTTTGAAATAAACTTGCTTATTGAATGGTTTAATTATATATTCCTTACCTTGTCTAACTAGAAAATGAGGTCCAGAAGGGCAGAATTGTTACCCATCTTTAGGTTACACTGCATCCCAAGCAACTAGCAGATGTCTACTATTGGAAAAAAAGAAGTTAATAAAATTTCTCTATATAAGCAAATAATGACATTTTTAAAAAGATTTTATTGATTTATTTATTTGAAAGAGAGAAAGAGAGAGAGAGCACAAGGAGGGGGAGCTGCAGAGGGATAGGGAGAAGCTGTGGGGCTCAATCTCAAGACCTTGAGAACATGACCTGAGCCGAAAGTAGACGCTTAACCCACTGAGCTACCCAGGCGCCCCACAAATAATGACATTTTTGAAAACTTTTGGAGAACAATCTGCAAAGAAAGAGAAGAGGACATAGTGTAATAGTTATGCACATAGACCCTGGCTCTGCCCCTAATAATAGATGTGATTTTCTGCATGATATTTAATATACTTTAGTTTTCTCATTTGTAAAATGATAATAATAACCATGCCCACCTCTTAAGATTGTTACAAGAATTAAATGTTACAAATTGTTAAATGCCTAAAAAAGTACCTTTTATCTAGTAAGCACGGCATGTGTTTGTTGGACAAATAATGGCAAAGTAGATGACTCAAATGGTATTTTAAAGCTTTTAATTCTTCCCTACTCAATGACAGATCCTTTTAATCAAGGAGTATACAACTGGGTCAAATCATTTAGTCAATTCTTTTTGAATGTTCAATTTATTTCTTATTTTATTTATTTATTTATTTATTTACTTACTTACTTACTTACTTACTTACTTATTATTATGTTAATCACCATACATTACATCATTAGTTTTTGATGTAGTGTTCCATGATTCATTGTTTGCATATAACACCCATCACCAGGCTAACCCATCCCCCCACCCCCTCCTCTCTAGAACCTTCAGTTTGTTTCTCAGAGTCCATAGTCTCTCATGGTTCATCTCCCCCTCCGATTTCCCCCCCTTCATTCTTCCCCTCCTGCTATCGTAATCTCAGGAAACAAACTGAGGGTTGCTGGAGTAGTGGGGGGTGGGAGGGATGGGGTGGCTGGGTGATAGACATTGGGGAGGGTATGTGCTATGGTGAGCACTGTGAATTGTATAAGACTGTTGAATCACAGACCTGTACCTCTGAAACAAATAATACATTGTATGTTAAAAAAAAAAAGAAGAAGATATCTCTTATATTCATACAGCTTTCATTGTCAAGGCTATTTTGAGTGATGTTTGGCATTGGGGGTGTGGGGATGCATCCTTCACTTTGCAATTATTTAGGATCTAAATTATTCATAATGTTTAATGCTCGACCAGAATTTTGAGGCAGCTGACACCTAGATTTAGCTTTTTGTAGATGGAGTGATTGAACTGATTGGTTTATAAGTGGGAGAAGGATTCTTTTGGGGATTTTATTGTGCCTTGTCATTCTCTGACTCCTTTCTCCGCACGTGGCGTTTTCCTAAGGAATTGTGCACTGGAATAATTTAGATTTTGCAGTGTTGTGAACACGTTTGTTTGAATTCTTTGTCATGACATTTCAAATCTTGGGAAGCTGTGTTCAAAAACATATCCAACATTTGAGAAGATGTGAACATCTTTAAATAAATTGATGACTTCTTCCAATTTTTCCCATAGTTCTGTTATCACTTCTAGGTAAAAACAAAAACAAAAACAAAAACAAAACAAGTTAGCCTAGGGCAGGCTCGGGGCAAAAAAAAAGTTAAGTTCAAAACCTCAGCCTGCCTTTAAAAACTCTTCATATTGTGTCCCTTCTGTACCTTTTTAGCCTCACGTCTGACTATATTCCCTACAACCTAGATTTTTAGTCTGGTTGATTACAAGCTATCTTCCACAGCCCTGATTCCTTTTCTTACCTCTGCTCTTTGCTGAACTGTTCCCTCTTCCTAGAATGTTCTTTGCCACCATATAACTCAATAAAAATATTTTTTGAAGCCCATTCAAATTTCAAATGCTCCAAGATGCCTCCCCAGATATACCAAGGACATTTTATGCTATTCTTTCTCTTCTAGAAACTCCATCAGAACGTTTATTATGGTCTACCTTGAACCACAATTTCTACATTTGTTTCTCTGTGGTTATCTATTTCATTGAAAGCTTCCAAGGCTCATTTTAATTTTTAGTCCTTATGGACTACAGTGTCCTGTAGAATGTGTTGCCAGGGGGAGTTTCAAGTGCATGTGTGCTGCTGAAAGGGGTCATTCTACACTGGCCATGGAATCTATAGTTGAAGCTGAGTTCAGATCTTGTTTATACTCCTTTTGTGGGCAAACAAATTCTCTAGTGTTCATTTTCTTCATCTGTAAAAAGATAATAAAACCAATTTCTTTAGAGAACTGTGGTGGAGATCCAGTAGGATATTACTGTGAAGATAGTATGGAAACCATAGGGAGCAATATAAGCACTGATTTCTGTGACCTACTTTCTTCTTTCTTTTCAGGCATTTTCTCTCTTTCCTGTGCCTTCTGGACAGCATTTCATTTACTAAACTTTTTTTTTCCCCTTCATATACCCCACTGAACAACTTTGCCTCTGTATTTCTTAATTTGTTAATGCATGTCTTCATTTCTAATTTATATATCTTATTTAACATCTAGAAATTCAATACTACTCATACTTGCTTCTTTTAATCAATATGTATCACCAATGTAATGATCAGGGTAGTGTGATGGTTACACATGATAGTGATCAGAATAGTGGAGAGATGCTCAAAAGGCAGCAGGTGTATGCTGGTAATAGCTATAGAAAGTTGAATTTTTATAGTCTCAATCATGAAGATACAGGCTGTAATTTTAAGAAGAGAAGATAATTTTTTTAAGAAGAGAAGACTATTAAGTATGCATAAATATTGATGCAATTAGAATACCTAAATATTGGTGCATTGTTCATTTTACTATTTTAGCACTGCTCTGGAAAGAAATAGGAGATGCAGAAAAATAAAAGAAAATGTAAAATGTAGACTAGCCTATTAGGCTGCTTATTATATAATTTAGTAAAAAATTATTTGGGCCATAATGAGGAGAATGGAGATAGATCGCTAAAAAGGATAATAATTAAGAGTAGATTATAATTCTCTAGATTAGGCTCGTTTCCTTTTGAGTTCTCTTTCCACTGACACCAAAAGCATCTGGTTTGTTGAATACCACTGAGTACTTGTGGTGCCTCACAGATTATAGCTCTTTATAGTTCTCACTACTCCATTTTTTTTTTTTTTTTGTGGAAACCTGAAACCTCATTTTGCCCTGGTCTGAACTGTTTTCTGGAGAAGTTGTCTTGATCCTCAGTTGTTAGAAATAAACTGCCAGGCTTTTGTTCAATACTGCCTCCACGCCCCACTTCCTTCTTGTCCTGGGTGCTAGTCCTCTTTGCTCTGGCTGAGGTTACTCAAAAAACATTCTGCTTAACACCTCAATGCTATAATGTTTTCATACACAATGTTGTATTATCCAAACATCGCCCTGTAACCATTGCCCAAATCTTAATTGTGCATATGCAAATATCCAGGAGGAATTTTTGTGTTCATAATTCTGTAGAATCTTTGATTCGGTTGGTTTCATCTTCTCTGGAAGAAATGCATTGGGATTTAGAATCTGCATTTTTAGCAGATTTTGCAAATTAAATAAAGTCTCCTTTTTAAATTTACCCAACTCTACTTCCATAGCCATATCCTGGCCCTTATGTGGGTTATGAATATTCAGTATATTGTCTGAATGTACAGGCTACTAGCAAAGTGAAATTAAGATTACCTTGCTGAAGCAGTAAGACAGCAATAAAGGAGCCCCAGGAGTTTACTTTAGTGCTAACAAAGTGCTGTTAAAGCAGTGGTCTCTAGCCCCATTTATATGTTTTTGAAAAGTAACACTCACTGAACCATGTAAGAACTTGCTATATTGAAGATTTGCAGCAAATTTTGGTACCAAACTTTATTTCCGAACATATTTTCTCCCCACTGACCCCAAGATATCACTGACAGGAAGGGGAATAAATAGCTTTTCATTTTTTCCTTTTAGAATTGTTAATAAGTGGATCAAAAATCAGATATTGAGGCAATTACCAAGTGTTTGGTGCTCTAGGGTATATGTCCTTAGAAACTGATTGAATTCAAGAAGTAAACTGATAGAAGCAAAATCTAATTAAGTTTATGAAATCTGTGCTATTGGGCAGAGCAGAGAGAACTCAAACTATCACTTAGCATCAAGTGATCATGCTGCTTCAAAGGTGTTGCAGAGGGTAAAGAGAATGAATCAAGACATAAAATACTTCTAGAGAAGAAATAATCTCTATCAAATGAGAAAAAAAAGAGGTGTAATGTCAGGCAATATTAAACAATCCTGGTGCATATTGTCTGAGAGCATGTTATCTTGAATTTCTATCTATTATTCAGAATACTGCTTCCACAATACACAAGGCATCAGCTAGGATTATGAGAAATTTCCAAAGGGATGGATTCTTTGGCAAAACCCTTCAATGCTCTTGGACTTTTCTCTTTTAAATCTTACAGAGATGAAGGGATATCTTATACACACTACAGAATTAATCCGGAGAAGAAAACTGTTGGGAAAGCGAGTCTTGCACCTGCTGTCTATCCATCCCCACTCCACCACGTAGGAGTGGTTGCTGAGGATGACACATTTCTTTACCTAGAGAGAAAGAGCCTACACAGCCTGTGCCAAGCTTATCACATAGTCTTTGCTTAAGGCGTGTGGGTCATATGGTACCTGGCCAGCCCCACTTTGGGGAGGGAATGAGGTCTCTCTACTGAGGCACAAGAGGGGTACATGGAAACCTCAGGGAGAAAACCTATGGCCACCACAGAAGCACACCAACTATTGAAGCTGATCTTATTCTGTCTCTTCTCTATTTAAGTGAAGCGTTATTCCATCCAGTGCTTGACTGTGTTGTATTCTCCTTGGCAACTCTGATACCAAGGCACAGTGGGCAGAAGTGTTTGGAGTTCTGTTCCTGGAGTTATGTTGAGATTTCCTATCCTCCACGTAGCAAACCCCTGAGATTGGTAACCTGTGCGTGGTAATCCACTCTCACAAAAATCACCATAATTTCTCAAGAACATATGTTTTATGGAGGGGAAGAAAAAATCGGACTCTGTTTACCTATTTTCAAAAATGATGTATGCTATTGAGATAAAACGAACATGTCCCCTGAAAATGAAAGAATGAAAAAAGAAAAAGGGAGCTTTTTTCTTTTAATAAAATCTCATACTAATTTTTTTATTACCCCAAATTTTGTTCTTATCCTTATGTCTAAGGATGGATTTGAAAGACCATAAAATGAAACATGAAAATGTTTTCTTGTTCTGTAGCGATGAGTAACTGATAAAATATCTTCTCTGAGACAGGCATTTACCCAACTAAAGTTTATTGCTTTATTTGCCAGCAAATTGTGTATCGTGCACTCATTCTGGCCTAATGTTTCTTTATGCAAAGAAATCATTGTGTAACTGTATACCTTTTTTTTAACACTGGTTTTTATAGAGCTAAATTTACCATCTACTAGAATATTTAATGACAAATATTTAGTGTTTATTCTTTTTGATTTTCTATGACATTTGGAATATAAACTGTTCCTTTTTATCCCAACTTCAATAATTCAGTCCCTTATCATCTTCTGTCTGAAATATTCTCCTCAATAAATTTTGAAAACATTATATCATAATTATCAACAGTTTAAGCTCTGAAATTAGGTTTTGTTTTTGATTCTGTCACTTGCTACAGAGGTTACGAACTTTTATTAAGAACCTCCTTTACTCATATATAAAATTAGAGGATTTTTGCTTCTCCACTCTCTTTCATTGGATTTCCTGGTAGTTAGATTTCATGTTCCATGTTGGTTTCATTAACTATAACGTATGTGTTTCACATTTGTAATTTTATTTCCATTATATCCTATAAAATATTGTAGAAATCACTAGGTAATTTGAAATTTAAAATACTGTAATAATAAAAAATGTGGGTAATTTGTGCTTATGATAAATAAAAAATATAACAAAATTAATAATGATTTTGTGACAACTTAGCATACTAGTATATTTACATCAAATAAAAAATGTAAATAAATAATTTTAAAATTCAAAATACATATAAGCATATCCACACACAAACACAGTCAAGCTTTGAGATCCTGTACTAGTTATTTAAGGTCTCTGTACTTCAGTTTCACTATTTATGAAATGTGTTATTAACAGAACTGCCACATACTTCTCTCTTGTAAGTTGAATGAATGAATGCAAGTAGAATGCTCAAAAGAGTAAATGACATATAGTGAGGAAACATTATTTATTATTATTTTGTGAGTCTTTCTGTTTTTGATTCTCAGGGTGGAGTTCAGTATGCCTCTGTGCTAACCTTATCTGCAAGGGAAAAGAGAGCTTTGTTGTGTTATGAAATGTTACCTTATTGAAACAAGCATTCAAGGACAACTTTGTAGAATATGACACCATTTCTCCAAACTTGCTTATTACAACCAGCTTACTCTGAATTATTTATTATTACTATTTTTCTCAAACTAGAGGCATACATCTGTTTTTAGGTTTGATCTTTCAACTATTAAACCAAGAGATTTCTAACTTATTGACGTCAGGTTGGAAGTTCTTGACTTGTCATGTTGCTTACATTTGTATTTTGAACTTAATTTACTTATATAATTTTTAAGAGGTACATGCTTAAAAATTTACGTTTGCAGATATGGAAAAGACATTATGATGATAGTGCTTTAAATCAACACTAGATATCTCTGATGTCCTTTTTAATTGCTAGTAAATGAAATCTGTAATTGAGTTTAAGAAACACTGGCATTGTCTGTAGGCATAGGGAAAGGGAAATGAGGCGTCATCAAGTAGTGGAAGAATGGAGCTTGATTAGAAAGTACCTTTGGAAGTGTCTGTTGTGGGCTTCAAGATTCACCACCCGGATTCCCCCTTAAACACTTGTAGCCTCTGCAGCTACAGCACTCAAATCTCAGCCTCTCCAGGGATTGCCACCTCACCCAAGCTCATGTCCTTTCATGCATGGCCAGCATCCAATGACTGATCCAGATGGAAGTATAACAACCTGGCTTCACCCATGAGACAACTCTGATGGGCCACTGCGGCTCTAGATTCCCTGTGGAGTCCACTGACCCAGTCAAGCCTGCATCTCAACTGCACCCTCTGCCAAATGCTGCTTCCTTTCTCTCCTTCCTATATATATTGATTCCAAAGATTTCCTAGCAAATATCCTGAATCCTGGACTCCATTTATGTCCTGCCTCCGGGAGCACCTGTACTGCCATACCCTCTATTCCAATTTTTTCATTTTATAAATGAGGTTTGTTTCTATCATATATTGGGAATTGGGCTGTGATTGATTTTTGTTTCACTTTCTTCCATTCGGTCTGCTCACCTCTTCGGAGGGCTGCTGATGAGAATCTAAAAAGTCTAACAAAACAGAGGAATCAAGCAACTGCTTAATTTTTAAACTGAATACATCCTTTCTGGAGATACAAGAATAGATTAAAACCACTCCTTAATGAGTATAGAGCCTGAATGTGATGTTCAGAAGCTTGAGGCTTATGAAATAAAAACTGTATGAAAAAGAACAAAACTTGTCACTCTCAAAGTTGCTGAGTTGGGATTGAAGGTACAAGCAGACCACAGAGTCTTGCTTTAGCACAAGTACTTGGGAAGTGTATCAGTTATGAAGTTCTTTCTCTTAAGACCTTTTTGCACATGTATTTATATAAGGAAAAAAAGAGAGAGAAAAATCTGGCAGAAATTTTGCTTCTTACAACTCTCCTACCATTTACCCATGGGGTACTCCACTAACATGTTCTCTTTTAGTCTTTATATTCTGTTTTAATAATTGATCTGTGTTTAGCTGCTTTGAGAGCTGGTACACTCAGGCAGCTCCAGATTGCCAGAGAGGATTGGATGTTGGGCAACCTTATCTATATGTATGGTTGGTTGCTGGGCCTTTTACCTGCTAGGGGAGGATCTGAGGTAAAGCTGCTTCTAACTTTTGTTGTCTTTAAGCCAAAGAAAACATAGATTATGGGAACAGATTTTAAGGCACTTAAAGAGCACTATCAGGAAGTAAGGAAACTTCTGTGTTTTATTCTTAGGTTTCATAGTTTCATTTAAAAAATAATTGGTTGTGGGGCACCTGGGGGGTTCAGATGGTTAAGCATCTGCCTTGGCTCAGGTCATGATCCCAGGGTCCTGGGATCGAGCCCCACATCAGGCTCCCAGCTCAGTGGGGAGCCTGCTTCTCCCTCTCCCTCTGCCTCTCCCCCTGCTGTGCTCTCTCTGTCTGTCTGTCTCTCTCTCTCTCAAATGAATAAATAAAATCTTAAAAAAAAATAATTGGTTGACAAACTTGAAGCATCAGGTGAGTACTTTAAGATTAGAAATATTAGCTGAAAGAGTAACAAAGCCAGTTTTTCCAGCTTTATTTTCAAATTTTTAAGACACCATATAATGATTATCTCACATAAATAACATTGTAGTTACTATTGTTTTCTTGGTAGCAAACTATTCTTTATAAGATCATAATTTCTGAAGAAGAAACGGCTGCAAAATAATTTTTGAGAAATATTACCACATCTCTTTTAGAATTAGATAATCCAATTTTATGGCTATGATGATTAGGTAAGTATCGATCATTTTTCAGCCACGGGGAAATGATGAAAATTTGTCATTAGTTTTGAAGTCATGAAAGAGGAGCTTGTATTCTTGATTAGCAATTACAGCTCTGCCTTATGTTCTTTAAATCAAAGACAATTTCTGTGGGGAATATGAGGACATTTTCAACTTCTCTTTTGACCTTTTACTCTACATGGGGGGAGAAATAAATCAAGAACATGAAGCATGTCTTTAAATATGGTCTTCACTCAAGGACAATAGGATGCTATTGTCATAATTCTGTTAACTTGTGTCTTCCCAGAACCTGAAAAGGAATGAAAGGTAGACACATCCAAAATAGAAAAATAGCCAGAAACTGTTGATGAATATTGTACTTGAAGGATTTTTTGCAGTGCTATTTGCAATAGATAATTTTAGAAATCTTAGGGTATATGTTATATTGGGCTCTCGTATATTTTCATCCTCAGTTAATCAGTTTTGTTCTTAAGTATTTATGGTGGCACACAAATGCCAGATTCTTTTCCCGTCATAGAATGGTTATGTGATGACTTTAGAATGAATAATTGCCACACAGAAATGACAAACTCGTTGGGAAAATAACTTAAGAATATGCCTGAATATGAATTTTGCACGTGGCAAGAGAGGTCTAATTAGTGAACATGTATAGGTAACCAAGTCAGATGGGAAAGATGTGGTACTAGTTACCCATTTGAGACCAACCCTTCTTTTTAATCTTAATGCTCCTAAAAACCTCTGAAGAAGTTCAATGACAAATGTGGGGAACAGAAGTTCTACTTTGGCACACTCTTATTCCCTGGGTAATAACAATTGCAAATACTACATATAACCATTAAATGTAATGTTAGTTTATGTCTGAGACATGGTCTTGAAATTTAATGGGCTGCCAAAAGACAGTTCTCTGCAGAGCAATTTTCCCAACTCCTTAAGTGCATTAACAGTTACTGCCTTGGAAAGAAGACACACCCTTTATGTTGTTTACATGTAGCCACGACTTTTACATCAGGAGTGGCCAGGCACTTATAAGCTTAGCTTCCCATGCATAAGTGAAGCCGTATTTCTTTCAAATTATATCACTAAAAGCCTATTACGGGTTTACAATTAAAACATAGATTTACACCTAAACTTGAACTATTGTATTAAAAATTTGCATCATTGTGGTTATAATTTAAGATATGGTGATTAGAAAGGGAAGGTCTTGTTGAAGTCTGGCGTTAGCTCAGGGGGTTCAGATTTTACACAATTAGGATTTTCCTGAGGACCCCTACCAATATACACAAGAAAGATATATGAGCACAACCATAACGCTGAAGCACACCAACTTTTCTATTCTCTTATATATTACTTTATTTCCCTCATTTAGTGTACTCATTTGCTCTTCAATTCTTGGGAGAAAGGAAATCCCAATTCCCATAAGATACTTGCCACCCTGGGAACAGCTGTTATCAACAGCAGGAGTCTCAAGCCTCTGAGAGTGTGGTAAACCATTGGTTAAAACATAACTTTACATTTTCATATTAGAAAAGCTAAAACATTCACTCACATTTAGACATTTGTTATTTACTCTTTTTGGGGGGTTATTTACTCTTATTATTGCTTGTTCATGTGAATGTATATATGATGTGTTTTCACAATAGTTCATATAGAAGGATAAGTCTTCTGATAAATCCCTACATGTAATTTGAATCTATGGCATTTATACATTCAAAATGGTTTTCCTGTTGACTCTCTGGTCTCTTTGAATAGCAGATGGAACCAAGGTAGCTAGTTGCTTACTGCTGCATGCAGTGGTTTTTCCCTAAGTAACTTCAAAGTTACTTCCTAGAAGGTTGAAGTACATTCATAGTAGTCTTTCTTTTCTCTCTCTCTCTCCTAAGGCCATAGTAGTCTTGGGCACTGAGGTATCTCAGTGTACTGACATGATACACATGGGCTAGAGGCATGCCAATATGTTGAGCTGCTTAACCTTTGGAACAAGCAAGTAGGGCCTTGAGGCCGCTAAAGCCCTTATGGCTTTTTGCTTTGCCTGGTGGGTTCCCCATGGAGATTGGAGAGCAGGTACTTATTAGGGATTGCTCTTGATGTTGATACTTGATGGATGGAGTAGAAAGGAAGCAGGACTGGGGAGATGGAGAATTCCACTAAAGTCCTGAGCTGGCCTTAAAGGGAGATTTAGACTTGGGAGGCCTTTCATATTTGTCCAAAATTGGATATAAGGGACTGGACTTTTATAGACCTCAGATGTTTACGTATTCACGTAAACGGACAATGGCTAGACTATAAGACATAAAAATACGACGCTGGATCACAGTCTGCAGCACTCAGTCAAAGGAGTGAACCCTCTATCTATAGCAACCAGTCCAGGAAGTCAAATAACAACCTCCGTAGCAATGGGCTTCTGCAGCCAGTGACAAGAAGTTGATTCTCGTCAAAAAAAAAAAAAATGGAACACATTGTTAGCATTCATTGTTCAAGTTCTGACATAAATTTTGCATTAGACTGTAGAAAAATGTACCTAATGAAGCTGAAAGGAACCACTCTCATGTTAAATATTTTATCTTTGATATGTTCATTAACTTCCTTTTTCTTCTTGCTGTTTTCTGAGTAGCTTCCTCCCAACATATATTCAGGTTTAATTCTTTGCCCATTATGCACCCACTTTTCTCTTGGATGATTTGAATAGTTAGGTTTGGGTTTGAAAACAAGCACAGTATATAAACATTGTAGAGCCAGGAATAATATATATATGTTTTACTTCACATTTGATCTGATTTTTAAAACCAAGCTTATACTGAATTTCTCCTTTAGGGAAACAATTTATTGGAAGAACATTTATAGTGTGCGGAGATAGTAGTTCAAAAAAATTGTCAGCTGAGTGACTGTCAGCAGGAGGGAAGGTGTGAATCTTTTCACATGAGCCTCTCTTTCCATTTCTTTTTTTTTTTAAGATTTTATTTATTTATTTGAGAGAGAATGAGAGAGAGAACACAAGAGGGGGGAGGGTCAGAGGGAGGAGCAGACTCCCTGCTGAGCAGGGAGCCCGACACGGGACTCGATTCTGGGACTCCAGGATCATGACCTGAGCCGAAGGCAGTCGCTTAACCAACTGAGCCACCCAGGCGCCCCCTCTCTTTCCATTTCTATTGAGCCTGGAAATATGAAGCAAGAATATTGAATACTTGAATATAATTCTAAAAAATAACTGACTTCTTAAGTTTTTTAATAATTCAAAATAAAATTGCCAGAAGGAAAGCTCTGACTTACAAAGTCTGTCACTTTAACCTATTCTTTGTGAAATATTCCCAACTCACAAGTTATCACTTTATATGCATATTCCTTATTAATGCAATGGAAATTATGTGAATATAATACATTCTGGGAACATTATGCATCCTAAAAATTTTATACTCTCACAGTATTCTCTGGATTGTTAATTAGTAATTAAATATTATATTAGAGAAAAGGAATTAATAGCATGGAGTATAATGCAATAATTAAAGTAAGAATTGGAATATCAGACTGTCTGGGTTCAAATCCTTGCCCACCAATTTTAGCTGTGTGACTCTGGGCAAGTTATTCTGTCAGTCTCTGTTTTTCAAGGATAAGTCTTCTGATAAATCCATTTAAAATGGATTTCAAAATTCGTTTTAAAATCCATTAACAAGAATTTCAGAGGTTTTGAGTAATAAGTAAGTTAATATGGCTCAAGCCCTTAGGAAATTGCCTGGCTTAGAATAAGGACCAGGACCACCATTTACACAGCTCCAGGGGCACTATTCACAGTGATTTCTATGTGATTGGTGCCTTCTGGAGCACAGCATAGTATGTGTATGGTGCCTCTTGAAGCTGTGTTTCACGAAAGTGTTGGTAGTATCAGGGAGAGTATAGCTTTTCCATTATTGTGATTAATGCAGGATGACTATATGCCACAGTTCACTCAGGAAAATACTGGGTTTTGCCTGTCATTTATGCATTATTGGTGCCAAGTCCCTATCCCAGAAGTGTTCCCTTTTGGACAATAAATTATATGGTCATTGTATTCATGCCTATTTAGGTGAAACTTACTAGTTTATCTCGAGCTTTGATGAAGGATCTTTTTCATCTATTCAGATCTCAAAGTGTATTACCTCAGATTCTATTGGGTAATGTCTATGGCTTATTCATTAATATAGTTTTCCAAAACAAAGTCATCGATTTAGTTCAGAAGAAATTCAAAGGCTTCCTTTCATTGTTTTTTTTTTTTTTTTTTAGTTTTTCTGATGATTTACAGTCTTATTTTTTCAACTCTCCATAAAATAGTATTTTGGCATGTTTCTTAATGTTATTATTGCCTGTAGTTTATTTATTTGACTGAGATTTTAGCTTTTCAGTGTTAACTAGTCAACTGTGGAACCAGATCTGCTTCTCTTTTCAAGACAAGCCAAGAAGAGTCTATAAGACTTCGGCATTGATTTCCATGTCATAGTCTACATAGAAAAATATATTTGCATTTAAACTTAAGCCAAATGAGAGTGGATTTGGGTGTGTTTATGTGGGGTGTTGAAATAAGCCATCACATTTTCTTTAGATTTTAAAATGATAAAGAAAATAACTTCTTCCATTTTTGAAAATGAGCTTGCTTCTATGGATTTATTTATTATATCAGATTTTATGCTCAAAATGACTAAACACAATTCTTAATTTTTGATAGTTGCCATCTGTGATGAAGATGGTACAAATATTTGGTAACAAATGAAAGAATATTTGTCATTTTTGTTTTTTTATTGGCAGGAACACTTTTCTTGGCACTAACAAAAATTCACATAATTTTCTTTAAGTTGAATTTCAAGGGTGACATTATTTTTCAAGTCAGACAGGGCTTTCTTCTTTAAACCACAAAGTTATATTAACATCTTTTGACAAACAAGTGGATTTTGATTCAAATTGAACTTTTTGATATAAGAACTAGTTAAAATTGTTGATGAAAATGTCCCTTAAGTATTCACTGATGTTGCTCATCTAGTCCAACATTTTGTCTCTTCTATTTTATTTTATTTAACTTTATTTCTTTACATTGATTTAGTTCAGTTCCTCCCTATACTTCCCATGAGGTCCTCTGTAGCCCTTAGTTTATTTTTAACATTATTAAATGAAATTTTTTACATTTTCTTCTCTCGGTACAATGTCATCTCTATTTGCTTGTTTTATCCCAAACCTAGACCATCTTGGAATACTTCACTTCCCATATGTCTCATGGAAGCTCTTTTCTGTTTTCTCTGACTTTATTGAAAATTTTATGATTCCATTTTATCTCGTCTCTCTGCATATCAATTCTATTTCTTATTTTAAAGTTATGTATTGTTGCCCTTGAATTTACAATATACATTTTAAACTAAACTAAGTCCATTTTCAAATAGCACTGTACAGTTCATGTGCAGTGCAGGTACCTTGGAACAGCATTCCCCCTTCCTTTCTCTGGTCCCTTGTGACATTGCTGGCATCCATTTCTCCTATCCATATAGTATAATGACCCAATACATTGTTATTCTTAGTACTTCCTTTAAAAAAAAGAAGTTGTATTTTCAATTAAGAATAAGAAGAAACATGGGCTTCTGGCTGGCTCAGTTGGTAGAACATGCAACTCTTGATCTTGGGGTTGTGGGTTTGAGCCCCATGTTGGGTATAGAGATTACTTAAAAATAAAATCTTTTTAAAAAGAATAAGAAAAAACAATTTTTTGCCTCATTTATTCATTATTCAGTGCTCTTCATGTCTTTATGTAGATTTAAGTTTCTGACCCATATAAAAATTTCTTTTAACATTTCTTTTGGGACAGAACTGGTGGCAATGAATTCCCTGATTTTGTTTTTCTGAGATAGTCTATTTCTCCTTCACTTTTTTAAAATTGTTTTTTATTTTTATTTCAGTACAGTTAACATACAGCATTATATTAGTTTCAGATGTACAATATAGTGATTCAACAATTCTCTCCTTCACTTTTGAAGGACAATTTCACTGAATATAGAATTCTAGATAAGCTTCCCCTCTTCTTTCAATCCCTTATTTATGTCACTACACTCTCTTCTTAACTTCATGATTTCTAAGAACACGTCAAAGATTATTTATTTATTTATTTGAGAGAGAGTGAGGACTCAAGAGATCACAGAGGGAGAAGGAGAAGCAGACTCTCTGCTGAGCAGGGAGCCTGATGTGGGGCTGATCATGACCTGAGCCGAAGGCAGACGCTTAACTGACTGAACCACCCAGGCACCCCTCTGAGAACAAGTCAAATATAAAGTTTATAATTGTATTTGTAGGTACTTTTTACCCTTCCTCTGGCTTTTTGCAACATTTTCATGTTGTCTTTGATTTTCTGGAGTTTGAGGATGATATATCTGGGGAGTGGGAAGGGGAGGAACGTGGCGGGGGCGGGGTGTCTTCCTTGGTTTTCTTTGAGCTTCCTGTCTCTTGAGTTGGTTTCTTATAATTATTTTGGAAAATTCCCAGCTATTAGTACTTCTGATACATATATATATATACACATACACACACACATATAGCTCCATATTCTTTCTTCTCCTCCTTCAATTCTAATTACATGTATGTTCTTCCATGCACAATTTCAGATGCCTTGTTCTAGTTTTATTTTTATTATTGTTCTTTTGCATTTTCATTTGTGAAATGTGTCCTGAACTGTTTTCAAGCTCACTGATTCTTTCCTCAGCAATATGGGTCTGATAAGGAGCTCATCAAAGGCATTCTTCATTTCTGTTACAGTGTTTTTGACTGCTATCTTTTACCTTTGTTTCTTTCTTGGGGTTTCCATATCTCTGCTTACATAACTCGTTATTCTGTTATATTGTCTACATATTGATTGTAATTATTTTAAATTCCCTCTCTACTAATTCCAACATCTGTGTCTTATTTGATACTGGCTCTGATGCTTTTTTGTCTCTTCAGAGTGTTTTTTTCTTGCATTTTCATATGCCTTGTAATTCTTTTTTGAAGTCCAGACAAGGTTGCACTGGATTTTAGTGATTGAGGTATATATAAACCCTTAGTGTGAGGATTTATGTTAATCAGGCTAGGAATCGGGATATGCTTAATATTTGCCATGGCTAAGGTGCCTTAGGCTTCACATTTCTCTAGTGCCCTTGTTATTGGCTCACATGTTTACTTTGGACTTCTCTAAGTACTCCTCAGAGACAGTTTGTGTCGTGTAGTTCTTCTGGATGTAATCCACTGTTATAGAACCTACTTGGTAGGGTGCAGAGTAGGCCTTTGTCAGGGAGAAGGTTCTGGGTATGTATCCTAAATGACTGCTCTTCACCTTTCCCAGCCAGTATCATAAAAGGCTTTCTTGGATCTTTAAGAACTTGGTGTAATTTCTGAGAGTAAAGATCATAAAGTAAGGGGTTCCCACTAATATTATGGCCCCTGGAAGTTTCTCATGATAGTCTGCACTCAGCCTCCATCACTTAGTCAAAATTAGCATTTAAATCGTACCAGTTTATTGCTTCAGGGATTTCTGTTACAAAAATCAGAAATTAGCTGTGATTCTCTATATATGCTTGTGTCTCCAGATATCAGGGTAGTGGTTTGTTCTTTGACCTCAGTTTTCTGATATATCCAAAAGAAGTCATTTATTTTTAATTTGTCCAGTGTTTTTCTTGTTGTAAGCACAGGAGTGACAATTTACAAGTTCTTTACATGTAGGAACTAAAATCAGAATGAAGGCTACATTTTTTCACTTTCTTGAAACAAATAAGCAAATAAAAAAGTCTTCATTAACATTCTTGACCTTTTCTCATACCCCTTTGTAATACTTTTTGTATATGCCTCTTTGTTATTGTCACACAAAGACTTCTCATCACCTACAATCATTGAAGATTTGGTAATTGAATCATAGATTCTTTCCATGCCTCAAATTCTGTTATTGTCAGAGTGATTTTATTATTCAGGTAGTTGGATATTAACTATAAAATAAAGAAGTCTTAGTGATCAATGTCATTATTCAAGCCAATAATCTCTGACCTATTTTCTTTTCTTTTACATATCCAGCTCTATTTGTCACATAGTACAACTCTCTAGTTACTGTGTTGTGACAAATGTTAATACTCATAAAGAGGCCAATTAAGAAAAATCAAAATTGGAAATGAAGTGAGAATGAAAACATCAAATCCATCATCTTTCCCTAATATCTGTACAAGCCCTTCAAAGTAGGGAGTCTTTGAGAGACATTTAATAAACATTGGCCATAGATTCTCTTATGTATTGATGATGGTATTTATTAATCAGTATTTTCTTCAAAAAATTAAAATTTCGATATGAAATCATAATCTAGCTAAGAGGGGTCTGCGAAGTTGGCAAGAAAGGAAATAAATGTTTAAGGACAGAAAACATTATTAAATACCTAAATAATTCAAGTTTGCATCCATTAATGAATAAGGATGAAGGAAACAGAAATAATGTGCCAACAAACATAAATGTACTCATTTTATGTAAGTTCACAATGATTTTATTAACTTCTAACCCTTAGTTAGAAAGTGTTTACTTCTGGGATGGATTCTTATTTATGGATAATATTTATGATTTCACATAATTGATAAAAGATCTCAACCATGAAAACTAGAGATTTTAATTAACAGTGAGCTTGTGAAAATGAAGTTCATGTTTAGTAGGCAAGAGATTAGACATAACATTAAAGATATTAGGGACAATAAATTACATGAAATGGAAAATAAAAGTGTTTTCTTTCAGGAGATATAGTAGGTTATAAAGTCTGCACTTCTGATTTCTGAATAAGATATGGATAAAGGGCATAGAGAGGTCCTATAAATTGGGCTTTACATAATCTGTAGAAATTCAAAGACTTGAATTGATTTTTTTAAAAATGGCATTGATTATCCTTTTCGGGCTACTTCTCTAACAATGTAAGTGAGAGCAGGAAGAAGAATAGAATTTCACTCTGTTTTGTCCAAAGAGAAGACAAGTTACGTGACCCCACACACAGAAATAAAAGAATAAGCAGCACAACATATGAAATGTGCTCAACTTTGCTGATATCCAGAGGATATGAGGAATCACATATTGAAGTTGTATGGAAAACCATGATAATGTTCCATTATACATTCAGCATATTGGCAAATGCTCTCATAGTAGCCTACCAACCAGTCACCATTTGCAAGCTTCAAAGTAGTAATTGATTTAGGCAGGAGGCTTCAGTGCTTTCTAAAACTAATTTGTGAAAGTTTAATGAAGAATAGAAAACTTTTTAATATTCTCAAAGTATCTTCTAAGACATTATTAATTATAGAGTGAAATTTATAGTGGAATTCTATCTTATCTATGTGATCAAAGTCAACATGACCAAAAATGGAAAAAAATTGACTTCAGTGTCCTATAAAAATTCTATAATCATAGTCTAACTTGACTAACATCAGCAAACTAAAACTGAGAAACATTATACAAAACACATGTTCAAGGTAATCCTGTTAACCATTCTAAAATGAAATCTGACTCTCAAAGTATATTGTTTTGGGGAACATCTTTCTCATGTGGAGCATTTATAACATATTGTTAACTATGTGCAAAATAATCCTGTTCTTACGTTTGTGTGTTGTTTTGCCTTCTACTATTGACCCAATAGATAACGCTGTCCACAGTAAATTCCCAGAGTATAAGAGTTCTTTCCCTTTCAAGCTATTATAGATAATCCAGCATTATTTTACTTTCACTGAAATATTGATTTTAAATTTCTGCTAGGCTCCTTCAAATTCTATTTGTTTGTTTATATCATTTGTGTATTCATTTTTACTTTTCATCTTTCAGAAGACTTTAAAAACATCTATAAATGATTTTTCTTCAATTTTACATCTTACAGCTTTACTTTGGAAGTAATAAGAATAATAAAGTAAGCTTTAGTGGGTATTTGTGACTGAAAAAAAGTTCTTATTCTGCATAAAAATTGAAAATAGCCACAGAATTTGTCTCATATTTACATGGTTACATTATTTCCTTGACAATGATTAAATGTTAAATTGAAAGCTTATGTGTGTTTGTACATTGGAGACAATTTGGGTTTCTTTTAAAGTCAGTTTCTTTCATTATGTGAGAATGCTTCTAATGTGCATTTCTGTTTAACATAAAAAGATTTGTATTCTGGGCATCTTGTTCTTACATAAAAGTAAGACAAGTTGAACTTTTAATATTAACTACCTATCCTCTCGTATCTGGGAACATGAGATTTATTTAGAGCGTATAGTTCATGCTCTTTTGCAATTTCATAAGAATATTTAACATTGTATAACCTTTGAGCTAATGTTTTAAATGTTAGAGGAAAAAGCAATGTAGAATACTTAAGTCTATTTTGGAAAATGTTGCCTTTCTTAAACAGACCAATACAATGAAAAAATAACTTTAAAAGTTATTGGACCCAAATAACATATGCAATATACTAAGGTGTAACTTGGTCTCCCCTTTCCCCTTTTGGTGTGGGCTAGACTTAATGACTCACTTTCAACTAATAGAATATGATAAAGAAAATATTAACATTGTAGTAGATAAACCTGGTAAACACTGCTTTAACTGAATGATCATGGTTGACATCATCAATAATATTATGTAAACTCTGCTATGGTGTCACAAGAAGGGCACTTTATTTCTGGTGTTCTTTCCAAAAACCCATAACCTTAGTCTAATTATGAGAAAAACATCAAACAATTTGAAGGACATTGTGTAAAATCCTTAATTATTCTTTCTCAAAATAGTCAAGGTCGTGACCAAGAAAAGAAACTGTCAAATACTAGGGGACACTAAGGAGACATGGTGACTAAATGCACTGTGTTATCCTAGATTGGGTTTAGTACAGAACAGGGGCATTGACAGAAAAACTGGTCAAATCCAAATAAAATTTGGAGTTTAGTTTATAATAATGTACCAATGTTTCTTAGTCTCAACACATGTAATGTATATAATGTAAGATGTTAACAAGGGGAAGAACCAAAACTGTGTGAGGCATATATGTGAACTAACTACAATCTTTGCAGTATTTCTGTAAATCTATGAATATTCCCAAATTTTAATTTAAAAAAATGAAAAAGAAATGGAGTAGATCCAGTAATGGCTACCACAAAACTCCTTATACTTATAAAAAATTTTTCATTAATTCTAGGAAAGATTTTGGATCTAGGTTAAAAGTACCTTTTATTTCAAGTCAGGAAGTCTTAAATTCCTAGTGCCTAATTATATCACATTAAATATGTACTGGTTAAGGTCCCAATAAATCTAAGTTTAAACATCAAACCTAGTTGTCAACTTAAACTGAATCCTTATTCATTCAGCTTTCACAGTGATTATTCTCATGAAATGTGACATTCCATGTAGAAATAAGTAAAAATGAATATCCTACTTAGAATTTCATTTTCCTCTTTAAGCAGAGATGATTTTAACAATTAGTTGAAGAATAAAAACATCTTCCTTTTTAATACTAAGAAAAAGGGGAGATCAGTGACCTTCAGACACTTTTTAACTTAGAAATATCATTAATAATCATTCTATATGTTCTGGCTGTAGGAAAGGCTTTTGAGGGGAAATGAAATGATTTCTGTCTTCAAAAACTAGAAAGTATGCTCAGTAGGTTTTGTGTGGACCCAAAGAGCAGAACTAAGACCAGTTGATGGGAACTATAGGAAGATTGACTTTGTGTTCAATATAAAGAGTGGTCTGAGAATTGCAATTATCAAATAAGTTAATGCATTACATTACATGAATGGGAACTTCATTTCCACAGGAGAGTAAGCAAACTGGACAACCATTTTGGAGAAGCAGACCCAGGGAAAGCAAATATTGAATAGATATTTGGACTAGAAGACTTTTAAAGTTCCAATCTGTTACTGTACTTCTCACCAACTGATTATAAATCAGAGGTTTTCAGGATCCCTTCCTTGGGTATCATTAATTTGCTAGTTCACAGAACTTAGGACACTCGTTTATTCACTAGATTACTCATTTATTACAAAAAATATTAACAGGTATGAATTAACAGCCAGATGAAGAGATACATAGGGCAAGGTCCTGAATAAAGGAGCTTCTTTTCTCATGGAGTTTGGGGGCCCAGTTTGGTGGCATGTGGCATTCTGATTCCCCAACGTGGACGCTCTCTAAACCCCTCCCTTTGGGTTTTTATGGAGGTTTTATTACATAGGCATGATTGATTAATCCATTGGCCACTGGTGATCTCTTCAACTTGTAGTCCCTTTCCCCTGCCCAGAAATCAGAGAGTGGGACTGAAAGTTCCCAGTAGTTCTCTATTCCTGGTTGGTTCCCCTGGCAAAAATCTCCTATTCATAGTGCTTTCCAAAAGTCACCTCATTAGCATACACCCAATTGTGGTGGAAAAATTGGCTTGTTATGAACCACAAGACACCCATTTCACATTTATGGCTCTGAAGGGATTTAAGGAACTAAGGACAAGATACCAAATATTATAACAAAAGATGCTCCCATTGCTCTTAGCCTCAGGAAATTCCAAGAGCTTTAGGAACTGTAAGCTAGGAACTGTGGATGAAGACCAAATGTATATGAGAAATATGTTTTAGCCATCTAAATGATCAAGTATATACATATATATATATAATGTATATGTAATAAATCCCAACTTACAAACCTCAGTTATCACATCTCTGATCGAGCTAAATTCTAAGATTACTTCTTGATTGTTTTTCCCCCTTCCTCCTCTATAACTAATACATAACCAAGTCCTTCAGAGTTAACCTGCAAATATAACCTGACCCAAAACACTTTTTTCTATCTCTGTTGATCGAATCCTAGTCGAAGCTACCACCATCTCTCACTTCCATTCTGGCCCCGGTACAACAAACTTTTAAAAAACATAAAACATGTAACATCATTCCTCAGCTTAAAAATATTACTTCTTAGGATAAAAATATAAATTATCAATTGAATCTATAAGGCTGTATATGTTTCTATTTCCTATTTGCCTCTCCAAAGTTTTTTTAATATATATTTTCCTTTCATCACTTGGCTTCAGACACACAGGCATCTTTTCTGTTTCTGAAATATATCAATTTAATTACCTGACTTAGGGAACTTTGGGGGTTGTTGAGGATTCTTTTTCCTTATCTACATATGCTTGGTTTCTTCTTGTCGTAATTGTTTCAGCATTTATGTCCTTAAAAACGTATGTGGCCACCCAAACAAAAATAGCTCCCAATCACAGCACCTTGACTGATTTACCTCCTTTGTAAAAAAGTAAGTTCCATGGGAATGGCACCATGTCTACTGTGTTGCTATTGAATCTCTAAAACTGGGAAGAATATCCGGCACCTAATAATACTCAGTCATACTGAAACTTAGAGAAAACTGTCTAAAAGTAAAAGGCAAATAATGCAGTGGTGGATGTGGCTGTTGTATATATGAATGGAAGTTTGCATTAAACAACCATTAACATTTTATTAAGTTTGAGATTCTATGGGTCTGTGATTTTAAAACTTTATAATAAAAACAGGTTTGGAAAACAATACATCCTGATGATGTTTATGGGCTTTAAAAAGCAGACTGACTGGGGTTCTCACATTTATCAATTATATGAGCTTGCACTATTCACTTAATTTCTCTCTTCTCAGGATTTTGATCTGTAACAAGGGAACAATGATAATAGTGCTTATTTCTAATGGCTATTGAGTTGGTTAGATAAGATACTAAATATAATGCAGATAGCATGCCTAGCACAGTGCTTCTCAGATAATGTGTGGCAAATATGTAACTCTTTAATTCTTAGATTCATTACTTTATATTGAACTGCATAAATTTCAAGTTTGCGTTGTTAAATCATTCTCAGTAATGGTCTTATGTTATCCATGATGGTTAGATAGATTTCCAAATCAACATTATTCTAGGGCTATGTGGGCTGTAGGGCTCATGTTTGGTCTCTCCCCTCCCCTTTTTTGTCACCCAGTTCTCATAAGCATTCAATCTATGCACTGTTCAATATATATATATATCATGCGGAATGTATCATGTAACACACTTGGGTCTTTCACTTTTAAACCATCCTCCAAAGACTCATTATATTATTTTTGTATAATTATGACGCTAAGCAACCCTACTGAGATTATATTTGTGCAGTTTAGTACAAATGGGAAAATGTCTAAGGGACAATGACCCTGGGGCAACAAATGACTAAATTTTTTCCAATATTTTCCTGAATTGCAAAGACTGGCCCTAAGGACCAGAAAAACATCACATGAATAGTTACTTCCTTTTAAGGAATACTTTTTTCCTAATGTTGCTGCATTTTTCTAGATGTACTAATTTGTTTCTGTGGAATGAATTATTTGATATCTTTGCATGATACACATATCAGGACATATTACTAATGAGAGAAGACCTTTACAAGCAGAGGAAGTTTATAATGTTTATTATTTTCTCAATATGCATTAGCTCTATGTACTTCTGTGCTTGACCTTCCAAAGGAAGTCATGTTGGAAAATGAATACACACATGCAGTTGAAATACACTCTTAAGTAGCAGAGCAGTCTACCTTTCTGAAAATATAGAACCGAATGAATTTTGAAAATAAATAAATCATAATTATGTATTTGATATTACTCAAATATATTATTAAACATTTGAATACAGATGACTGGTCTGGGGGAAGATTATTTTTGTATGATTATATAATTAAAGCCATTTTCATTTTCTGTTGAATTTTAAAGATGAGCACCAGGTGTTAGATGGAAGTGTTGAATCACTATATTGTACAGCTAAAACTAATATTACACTGTATGCTAACTAACTGGAATTTAAATAAAAACTTTAAAAAAAATCAAAGTATTTTTACATGGTTCACATTTTTCTCTGCAAAAAGGGAAAAAATGGTTTTGTTAAATGATGTTGAAAATCAGCTTATTTAGGTGACAGCAAAATGTTTGATTGATATAATTTTAAATATAAAAGTAAAAACAAAAATAAATTTTCTACTTATTCAAATACCTTCCTAAATTATAATGAAGCAATTAAAATATAAATAGAAGACATTTTAAAGTATAAAATTCTACAATTATGAATTTCAAAGATTCAAAAGTCCCCAAGTATTTTACCCTTTATTATTTTCTTTTAATTCAGGATAACATACAGCCCTGAGAATGTGTATTAATGTCAAGAAAAAAGAGATTCTTAGCAATAAGCCTTCTGAATGGTAAAAGGCTATCCATACTTGACTTAGTACTTTGGACAGAGCTGAGGGCCTATTTTGTGTATAGTTTCAGGATGAGAATGAAAAAAGATTGAGGACAGGGATATGCCACAATCTTTACGTAAATACAGAATTCCTAAAAACACATATATTGGTTTATGGGGCCTGCTTCTTGTTGGGTTCTGCTAAGTGTGTGAAGGCATTGGAGGAAAGTGGTTTTAAAGGTTTTTTTCTTTTTTCTCCAAAGGTGGGTGTCAGAGTCAGAGTCTCTTCCTATAGATTCTCATGTAGCTACTGGGCTAGAAATCTTTTGTTTTAAATGTGTACTGTTCAAGCTCCACAATGTTAGATTACTAAGTATTTGTGTCAAATTATTCTAGTATATCAATACTATGATTTTTTTAAAGAGTTAAGCTGGTTTTGTAATTAAGCAGTTAAACCATTTTTCTTCATTTTCTGAGAAATTAAAGAAGCTCCTAATAAAGGGAAGTTTTATGCAAATTACTACATTTTTTACAGTATAGTAAATGTCACCAAAATTAAAAATGTATGACTTTAATGAATGATGATAATAATCCAGGATAAAATTGTTAACTTATGAACTAAAATATTTCACTGTGGTAACTTAAGTCTAATTATACAAAGGAAATGTCAACAAACATGATCGTTTTAGATTCCGCTGGAAATTGCCTGAACTAGTTAATTAAAGAAAAGCCCAACTACATAAACACAAACAAATTAACATTATACACCTCAGCTTCTCCTGGGGACACTGCATTTAATTTGAATTTAGAATACTAATTGCTGCAGTTAGAATACTGTTAAAAATGAACTAATACTAGCTGAAAGTACAGGTGTGGCAGCAATGAGAAATGAGCAAATTAAATAGTATTCAACCATGTGGGCAAATGTCAATGCCTAACTGGTAGTGCATTAGTATTTAACAAAGAATAGAAGATTCATCATGTAAACAAGTTCCAATACAATAAAGCCGCATCTATAATCGAAATGAATAACACAGGTAAAATTTGGTGTGGAAATACCTCAGAACTTTATTTCCTGTATCATATGTTATTGTTAGAATTGTGAGTGATTTTTTTTTTTTTTTTTTTTTTTTTTTTAAAGAATGAGAGAGAGAGAGAGAGAGCACATGAGAGGGGGGAGGGTCCGAGGGAGAAGCAGACTCCCTGCCGAGGAGGGAGCCCGATGTGGGACTCGATCCCGGGACTCCAGGATCATGACCTGAGCCGAAGGCAGTCGGCCAACCAACTGAGCCACCCAGGCGCCCGTGAGTGATTTTTGAGATCATTTATTCTCTTTTCACAGAGTCAATTCCTCCTCGTTGAGCAATTTCATGGCACTGCTCAATGTAAACACAGCTCCCACAGCCCTTTCTCATGAATTTCCCACGGACTACACTGTGTAGTCTTTCTTTCTGAAAAAAAGTTGAAGAACTTCATTCACATCAAATGCAATATCACAAGGTTTGAACATTCTGTTCTTTCTCTGAAACGTAGAAACCTCTGGAAAATGACTACCTTCGGTAGATTAAAAAACAGAGTTAGAAAATATGATTTACTCTCTTGTAATGAATAACAAATCTGTAAAAAGACAATGCAAGGTGAATGTGGTCAGGTGCAAAGGGTACTTCAATAGAGTGAAATGTACCTTTGCAGACCTTGGCTTCTTTATATTTAGAATAAGCTGGATTAAATGTTTTTCTATACCCCCATTTAGCTCTCAACCAGCTCTGTTTGTTAACAAGTTAAAAGTCTAACAAGCAGGCATGAATTTAGAATTTTCCAATTATACCCGATAAATTGTCCTGCCTGCATTACAATAAAACCAATGATATCTATGATGAACATTTCACAAGGGAATGATAAGAGATGAAAATATCATCTCATGTTTCAAGGACACCTATACTAGCACAAGCAGTAATAGCAGATGATAAACAGGGAAATTTTTTGAGGTGCTAGAGAAGCATCTTTGACATTTACAATCGATAATGGCATCCGCACTTTTCGGAAGATGAATACATAAGCTGGATGTATGAACTCTTTCCGTTAGAAACAACAACAAACCCTAGTAAAAAACAAACTAAAATAGGAATTCGTTGTAAGATTTTAAGTACAGAAGGCACTTCCTGAGACCCAAGAGTAAGCGTTCTGTTAGTCCTCACAGGAAGGTTAGAAGCAGACACTTGAAGGTTTTTTAGTGATTCCTGCAGTCCTCTCTTGCCTTTGCATGCCTCCCTTTCTTCTGCATTGTCTGTCGGGCTTCTTTCTTCGAAGAACTGGCTTTTTTTTTTTTTTTTTCATGAGCCAGAAGATATCTGAATTATGGCTCAAAAGGTTCATCACTTTAGTTCTGCTTTTTACAGAGACATTCAATGACCATCTCTGAAGAGAGATACTGTGTGGTTCATTGAGTCAGTTCCTCACCCCCCCACACACCCTCCATTAATTGCTATGATAAGTGGGGGTGGGATCACGTGGTAAAAACATAACTGCTTGGAGGCTCATGTGATTTTTAGAAAAGGGTTAATGGTTCCTGGATTTAATGCAAAAGATATATTATGAGCATTTTTCCCCTTCAGTTCTGATCATAAAGCTCAGGACAAAGGTGATGCTAAAGAAATAATTTTGAATAGCTAACTCTTCAGAATAATAACTGATTTCTCATGTATCATTCTATATTTGTGGAAGCATATTTTGCCTAACCACACTTTTATGGAAGAACGATAAGTAATAATCAGTCTATTGAAGGAACTCTTACTATACGGCAAAATCTATCTTAAATACTTACATGTAATTAATAGAACTATGTATACAATTGTTTTATTGAATGTCTCATTTCTCAGGCACTATTCTAAAGACTGAAGATTCTGATACATGAAACATTTCATTGCAATTGAGGTGAATGTTCACAAAAGGCAGTAAAGTGTGCCATGGGAAGGTAGAGTCAGGTGATTTATCTCACTTGATGTTCACAGTAGTCCTGTTAGTGTTGCAGATGAGTTATCTGACATTTAGCATTATTAACTTATTTAACAAGTGTCCCAGAAGGGTGGGACAGAGCCTAAATTAGAAGCCAAGCATTTCTGATACAGAAGTCCTTGCTTTGTTACAATGTGGAGATATTAAAACTTGGAAGTTGCCGCGATGCAGAACAAAACAAACAAAAGAAAAAAACAAAAAACAAAAAAACCACAAACGGTTATTTGTGACACAAAGGCTAGAAGAACTCAGGTTTGATGACTGGGAATCACCCTCTTTCCCCTGCTGTGCACTTCCTCTACGGA
Organism: Callorhinus ursinus; assembly: GCF_003265705.2. Taxonomy (NCBI): domain Eukaryota; kingdom Metazoa; phylum Chordata; class Mammalia; order Carnivora; family Otariidae; genus Callorhinus; species Callorhinus ursinus. The sequence continues at coordinate 25,191,361 of NW_027397083.1, read as the reverse complement.
AGTAGATGAAAAGTGCAAAAAAGAGTAGGTTCAGCTTTCTCATGAATTAAATTACCAAGAAGTGGCAAATCAATTTAGCTTTGTTACCAGCAGTGACATAAAACTTCATACCCAAACTATTCTCTAGAATTACTTTTCTGAGAGAAAATCAGTTTTTTTTAAAAGAGGTGCTGGCACAATTGGAATACTTTGAATTTTACCAATATAGAGATGTCTCAGGGAAGCAAAGTTTGATGTCTTGTGTTTAAAAAATGAAATTGAGGGGCGCCTGGGTGGCTCAGTTGTTAAACGTCTGCCTTTGGCTCAGGTCATGATCCCAGGGTCCTGGGATCGAGCCCCGCATCGGGCTCCCTGCTCCGCGGGAAGCCTGCTTCTCCCTCTCCCACTCCCCCTGCTTGTGTTCCCTCTCTTGTTGTGTCTCTCTCTGTCAAATAAATAAAAAAAATTTTAAAAAATGAGATGGATTTCAGTGCCACTACACAAATAAAAAAAGTCTTTGTTTTATGAGTTATGTATGAGTTTGTATGTCTTTTATAATAACAGATTGTTTCACTAATGCCTGCATTTTTTTCATTGCTGAACGTGATCTGAAAATCAAATGATTGTCTATGATTGAAGTATGAATCTTATTCTCTGTGAAAGAATTGAGTTGTTAATTAGATGACATGTGCCTTATATAATTTAGAATTTTATACTTTTTCTGTTTATTTTATGCATAAATGTATTTTGCTATAAAATTTTAAGATGACTTATCTTAATAAGTCACTTTATATACCTTGGTAATAGCTACTAATAACAGCTAAAATTTTTGAGAAGTTACCACACATTCAGTATGCCTCATTAGTAAAACAACAGCTAACAGGACATTCTGAGCCAACATTTTAACAGAATACATATCTGTTTCAAAATATGACTGAATTTATATGTTCAAAATAAGTTTAATTTTTAGTAATAAAAATGAGAAAGTATAGAGATCATTTTTCTCAGTGGTTCATAATTTCTCAGTGCATTTTGCTTTCTGCCTGGCTTGATGCTCTGAGTATAATTACATAATTTATTCTACATTCCCAAAGTTTACTATGGGAGATTAATAAATACTCAGATACTTTGAAGTATAATTATAAAAAGCAATAAGCCGTATTTAGAGTTCTTACAATTTCAAGTTATTTCTCATAATTTTAACTTGAGTATTGAGATTATCTTAATATGTTGTCTTTTTAAATTGGGAGATTTTTAATCAGAATGAAATCTGGATATAGTATGATCAAGAAACTCATATGCCTTCAATTATTCTAAAATTAAACAAATTATTGGGGATTGTCACATCAAATTTCCCATGGCATTGCAGAAAGATTGATGCCTTATAGAGACGTTAAAAAATAATCAAATATTGCAAACAAATGAAAATAATCCAAACTTTTTCTCATTTCTCATTAAAAAATAATCAAATATTGCAAACAAATGAAAATAATCCAAACTTTTTCTCATGCAGTAAATAATATTTACTATATTATTTTTTCCAGATAGCACTTTTCTACCTGGACCGAGTTCATAAGTGAATTAGATAGTGTGAAATAGTAGCTTTTTGAAGGTTAACAGTCGACTTTCATATTTTTTTATATAGCTTTGAACTATGTGCATGCAAAATGTATTTGCAAAAGTCACTAAGCAAGTTAAATGAACTCTGCTGGGAATGGATGAGAGTAATTAAAGTGCAGCCTCTGAAATTGCTTGGACTGAAAAATCCAGCTTCCACACTTACTGGCACTGCAAATTTGGGCAAGTTACTAACCTCTCAGCAGTTAGTTCCTTCATCTATGAGGTTGGGGTAATAATATTACAGTCTTAGTGGTTTTCTGATGGTTAATTCATAACATTGAATATTATAATAGCCAAAAGTGTTCATAAATTTTATTTTATTTACTGCCATGATTATACATTCCCCAGCACTCATATTTCTCTACAGTTTTGTTTTCTATATTCATTGTTGCATATTTCTTTGCTCCTTTCAAAAGATGCAAACTATGGTCCTTTATGAGAAATCTCCAAAACCAGAAGGCAAGTTTTATAGGTAGCAGTGAATGATTTAATCAGTTTGCTCACTATAGTTTCTCTTATTTATTTTGATACAAGTTGTTACAGTTTCAGTTTTACATGCTTTCAGTGAGATTTTGATTAACCACCGTACTGAATTCGCATGACATAATATAATAGCAATAGCCAAAGTGATGATGATAAAAACTATGGCAACTTTTTATAGAAAGACAAATTATGTGATATTACTTTATATTTGTATACATTATTTTGTTAATTGAATGAGGTCTGAACTATAATTATCCCTATTTTATAGAAGAGAAAATTGCTCTTTGATTAGTGTGACAGAGTAAGAAAAAGTTTTGAAACTTGAAATTATCTGCTAAGAGGCCAAATTACTTTCTCCTTTGCCTTATTGGTATAAGCACATTTCAGAAGTTAGACTTTCATAAATTGCCTAAATCCATTTTTATGTGTTTTAGATAAAAATAACAGACACATCATGTTTTTTTCATCATATTTTCTCCAAAAAGAATTCAATATTAAAATTCATATCTGCTATGAAAAGAGAGAGAGAGATCTGCCGGCAAAACACAGCATCTTCATAGTAAAATGTAAAGTGTTTAATTCCTTTTGATTTAAAACACTGTCCGTTTTACAAAATATTTGTTATTCTGTTCAATTCCTTAAAAACAATAGGATTTTTATAAAATGATTGTCATCTTAAGAAATGATGTCTGAATCCAATTGTCTAGAACCCTAAATCTTAAGAACATAAAAGTGTATCATGTATAGTTCATTCTGAAAGGATTTTTATTTTATTTCAGTTAATTTATTTGAATAGGTATCAAATATTAAAAAGCTAGATCCTTTTTATATTAAATTTCATTTTGTTTTTGCTTCAAATTTGTGCAGAAATCTGAGATGATTTTCATATAAATTCAAGTGTTTCCCACATGATTATGAAGATAGATTTTTAGATTAACTTAAAGTTCTTGAATTCTATTTAAATGGAAATGTGCTAATGTACTTTAGCTTTATAGAAATAGACTTTTAGAACTATAATTTCTGTATCTTTTTCATTCTTAACAGTTATGAATTGACATTTCTTTTACAGATGCTTCAGTTTGGCCTAATAATATCATTTGGCAATAAGAATTATATAAGTATTCTTCAATTTGTTATAACCATTTTATATAGACAGTTATATATATAGTGTTCCCCCTAGTGTATTTCATGCTATGTGATTTAGTTTTATGCAAAAGAGAATAATTTATTAAAAATAAAAATTTTTTCATTTATAATTGTGTTACAGAGTTGGATGGACTAAGCAAGTGGCAGACTATAACTCCCACCCCAAACAGCAAACACTGATTAAAACAGAGAAATTATTTATATGGGTATAATGGTTAGATGCTGAAGAAATAGAAACTGGGGAGACTAAGTCACTGTTGTGGCAAGAATCTTAAAAAGGTATACTTAATTCTGTAGCCATGTTTCCCCAGGGGAATTTGCTGATTCTTCTTATTCTAAGTGGTTGAGATTCAAATTTTACACTTATTTAGAGATGTTGAAAGGGACAGAGGAAAAAAGCATTGCTTTTTGAAGACTTTGGCATTGGTTCATGCTTGGGTTTACTCTCAGGACATTTGCTGAAATCTGGGCTCTAGTGTATGGAAACTAAAAATTAAACATAATTCTACTAACAAAGCAAATAGAATTTCAGCAGTCTCTGGAGATACAAATTAGAGGTTAGAACCTCTTATAGGGAGGCTCCTTATAGACTACACTGGGCTGTCACTTCCATATTATAGATGACTAGGGACAAATCAGTGGTATAACAAAGCTCACAGTACTGTGAAGCATCCTTGCCTCATCACATTCCTGAATTGATGCTCATAATCTTCCACCACTCTATTGGTCTAGCAGAGAGAGTTGCAAACCCTCTCAGGAAGAGTATAGTATCTGTAGCCTTTGTTATTGTTTTATATACCATTTCTGATGTTCAAAAATTACTCTACATGACAAAACACAGGAGAACATAAGTGAAAGCCAAGATTAAAAACAAACGACAAAAACAACTGCAAATGATATAAGTTTAGGTGATGGGTGGCAAGGAATTTAAAATAAATTTGACCATAGGAACAAATAGAAGTAAATATATTAAAAGATGAGGAATCAAAATCTCAAGGAATAAAATGCAAATTCTAGAATTAAAAGACACATATGACATGAAAATGATCTTTTTTGACAGAAGAATAAATGCAGCACAAAGCAGAAAAAAGTGAACTAACAGAATTATCAATACAAAATGCCAAACTGAAGCACAGAGATAAAAAATAAAGGAAAACAGGGCGCCTGGGTGGCTCAGATGGTTAAACGTCTGCCTTTGGCTCAGGTCATGATCTCAGGGTCCTGGGATCAAGTCCTGCATCGGGCTCCTTGCTGAGCGGGAAGACTGCTTCTCCCTCTGCCTCGGCCTCTCCCCCTGCTTGTACTCTCCCTCTCTCTCTGGCAAATAAATACATAAAATCTTTAAAAAAAAATAAAGGAAAACATAAAAATGAGTTTGAGAGATATGTGAGTAAAAGTGTAAAGGCCTAACAAATGTCTAAATGGAGTCCCCTCATAAGACAGATGGAAAATAGAGTAGAAATAATACTTGAGGAGATAATACTTGAGGTAATTTTTTCTGGAAACTATGTGAAGTTCAGTACCAACAAATACAAAGACTACAATGCGTAGGTGCATCACAGAAGATTGTTGAGAAACCAAGATAAACGATTCTTAAGAGTAATCAGGGTGGGCGTGGGGGTGGGTAAGTAACAACCTGGACTTAACAATTGGCATATGAAGTAGGCGGGGACAGTCTTGGGGAACTGAGCTGTTAACCTGTGGGAGTGATGCTATGTCCAGGAAGATAGTCCGAATTAATTTAAATTGTAGAAAACCCAGTTGTGCCACAGAGAATTGTTTGGTGTAGGAAAAAACCCTACACATCTGGTTTCAGAAGTGCCATATATGGTATTAGTGTAGGAATAAAGGAAAAACAGGAGGAAGAACTGAGTTTCTTCTACACAAATAGCAATGTCTTGTGTATTTTATTTTTTTATCTTTTTAAGATTTTATTTTTAAGTAATTTCTACACCCAACATGGGGCTCAAGCACACAACCTCAAGATCAAGAGTTGCATGCTCTTCCAAATGAGTCAGCCAGGAGCCCTGTCTTATTTGTTTTAAATGCATGTGTACCTATTATATATGTTAACAACAATAAAAAATGTAGGAGAGGTAAATAACATTAAAATGTTTTGATTTTTTGGCATTGCCAGGGAAAAAAGTAAAAATTTTTATTGGACTTAATAAATAAAAGATTCATGTTGTAATAATCTTTAGGGCCACTAATAAAAAATTGAACAGATTTTATAGCAAACAAATTAATAAAGGGGGGAAACTTTTGATAATTCAAAAGAAGGCAAAGGTAATAAAAATTAACATAAAATAGTTTTGTCTAGTGTAAAATAAGCAAAAGTTGATATTATGAACCCAGCTTTATCTGTAATTGTATTACGTGTAAATGGACTATATATACCAGTTGAAAGTAAGTTGGTATAAACAAGTATATGCTGCTTATGAAAGACACATCGTAACTATAAGTTTTAATGTTCAACCTAGAGCATCATGTGGTTTGAGATATGTACAATTAAATGTGAGTCTCTCCACCAGAAGTCCACAGAATAGCTTGGAAGTTTCATAAGAGATACATACAATCATAAGGCACAGTAGAGAATAATACAAGCTATGACATGGTTTGATAAAGTGCTAGAGGATTTCAAAGGAGAGAGAAATTTCCTTCTAGCAGAGTGAAAAGGGTTTAAAAAATATATATATTCTATTACTTGGATATTTTATTTTATTTTATTTTTATTATGTTATGTTAATCACCATACATTGCATCATTAGTTTTTGATGTAGTGTTCCATAATTCATTGTTTGCGTGTAACACCCAGTGCTCCATTCAATACATGCCCTCTTTAATACGCATCACCAGGCTAACCCATCCCCCCCACCCACCTCCCCCCTAGATCCCTCAGTTTGTTTCTCAGAGTCCATAGTCTCTCATGGTTCATCTCCTCGTCCGATTTCCCCCCCTTCATTTTTCCCTTCCTATTATCTTCTTCTTTTTAACATATAATCTATTATTTGTTTCAGAGGTACAGGTCTGTGATTCAACAGTCTTATACAATTCTCAGTGCTCACCATAGCACATACCCTCCCCAATGTCTATCACCCAGCCACCCCATCCCTCCCACCCCCCACCACTCCAGCAACCCTGTTTGTTTCCTGAGATTAAGAATTCCTCATATCCGTGAGATCATATGATACATGTCTTTCTCTGATTGACTTATTTCACTCAGCATAATACCCTCTAGTTCCATTCACATCGTTGCAAATGGCAAGATTTCTTTCCTTTTGATGGCTGCATAATATTCCTGTGTGTGTGTGTGTGTGTGTGTGTGTGTGTGTGTGTGTGTGTGTGTATACCACATCTTTATCCATTCATCTGTTGATGGACATCTTGACTCTTTCCACAGTTTGGCTATTGGGGACATTGCTGCTCTAAACATCGGGGTACATGTACCCCTTTGGATCCCTACATTGTATCTTTGGGGTAAATACCCAGTAATGTAATTGCTGGGTCATAGGGTAGCTCTACTTTCAACTTTTTGAGGAACCTCCATACTGTTTTCCGGAGTGGTTGCACCAGCTTGCATTCCCACCAACAGTGTAGGAGGGTTCCCCTTTCTCTGCATCCTCACCAACATCTGTCATTTCCTGACTTGTTAATTTTGGCCATTCTGACTGGTATGATGTGATATCTCATTGAGGTTTTGATTTCGATTTCCCTGATGCCGAGCGATGTTGAGCACTTTTTCATCTGCCTGTTGGCCATTTGGATGTCTTCTTTGGAAAAATGTCTGTTCATGTCTTCTGCCCATTTCTTGAATGGACCATTTGTTCTTTTGGTGTTGAGTTTGATAAGTTCTTTATAGATTTGGGATACTAGCCCTTTATCTGGTATGTCATTTGCAAATATTTTCTCCCATTCTGTCGGTTGTCTTTTGGTTTTGTTGACTGTTTCCTTTGCTGTGCAAAAGCTTCTTATCTTGATGAAGTCCCAAGAGTTCATTTTTGCCCTTGCTTCCCTTGCCTTTGGTGATGTTTCTAGGAAGAAGTTGCTGCGGCTGAGGTCAAAGAGGTTGCTGCCTGTGTTCTCCTTTAGGATTTTGATGGACTCCTGTCTCACACTGAGGTCTTCCAACCATTTTGAGTCTATTTTTGTGTGTGGTGTAAGGAAATGGTCCAGTTTCATTCTTCTGCATGTGGCTCTCCAATTTTCCCAACACCATTTGTTGAAGAGACTGTTTTTCCACTGGACATTCTTTCCTGCTTTGTCGAAGATTAGTTGACCATACAGTTGAGGGTCCATTTCTGGGCTCCCTGTTCTGTTCCATTGATCTATGTGTCTGTTTTTGTGCCAGTACCATACTGTCTTGATGATGACAGCTTTGTAATAGAGCTGGAAGTCCGGAATTGTGATGCCGCCAGCTTTCCTTTTCTTTTTCAACATTCTTCTGGCTATTTGGGGTCCTTTCTGGTTCCATACAAATTTTAGGATTATTTGTTCCATTTCTTTGAAAAAAGTGGATGGTATTTTGATGGAGATTGCATTGAATGTGTAGATTGCTCTAGGTAGCATTGACATCTTCACAATGTTTGTTCTTCCAATCCATGAGCATGGAACGTTTTTCGATTTCTCTGTGTCTTCCTCAATTTTTTTCATGAGTATTTTATTGTTTCTGAGTACAGATTCTTTGCCTCTTTGGTAAGATTATTCCTAGGTATCTTACGGTTTTGGGTGCAATTATAAATGGGATCGACTCCTTAATTTCTCTTTTTCTGTCTTGTTGTTGGTGTATAGGAATGCCACTGATTTCTGTGCATTGATTTTATATCCTGCCACTTTACTGAATTCCTTTGTGAGTTCTAGCAGTTTTGGGGTAGAGTCTTTTGGGTTTTCCACATAAAGTATCATATCATCAGCAAAGAGTGAGAGTTTGACTTCTTCTTTTCTGATTCGGATGCCTTTTACTTCTTTTTATTGTCTGATTGCTGTGGCTAGGACTTCTAGTACTATGTTGAATAGCAGTGGTAATGGTGGACATCTCTGCCGCGTTCCTGACCTTAGGGGGATATTTTAAAAAATGTCTCCAGTGCCTTACTTAGTGCTGAGCACATAGTAGATTCTCAGTTTTTATGACATGACTGTATGATTTAGGGATATGGATATGTGCAAGAAGAGCATTCATTCAGAGAGAAAGATAGGTCAAAACAATCTCAGAAGCAAAAACATGTAAGGCAGTTATTGGTGAAAGTGTCTATCTGTTGTAAGTGGAGAATGAAGGGTATGAAGGTATGGTAAGAATGAAGATCCAGGGGCACCTGAGTGGCTCAATTTCTTAAGTGTCTGCCTTCAGCTCAGGTCATGATCCTAGAGTCCTGGGATTGAGCCCCTCATCAGGCTCCCTGCTCAGCTGGGAGTCTGCTTCTCCCTCTGTCTCTGCTGCTCCCCTGCTTGTGCTTGCTCTCTTACTCTGTCTTTCTATCTGTCTCTCTCTCTGAGAGAGAGATTTATTTTTATAAATTATTTGTTTATAAATATTTATTTTATAAATAATATAAATATAATTATATTATATAAATATAATTATATATAATATATTATATATAATTTATATATATAATATATATAATTTATTTTATAAATAATATAAATATAATT
>NW_027397083.1:25115303-25182084 GCF_003265705.2 Callorhinus ursinus | reverse complement strand
AATTTTTATAATTATATAAATTTTATAAATAATATAAATATTTATTTTATAAATAATATAAAAATTTATATTGTTTATAAATAAATAAATAAATAAAATCTTAAAAAATAAATAAATAAATAAAATCTTAAAAAAAAAAGAATGAAGATTCAGAGGGAATAGCACTGTGCCAGGATGTTTATGGATTCTCTGCCCCGCAGAGGTAGAAAAGGAAAAATAACTCAAACTGATTTTATAACAGCTTTATTAATAATTCACAGCCAAAATAATTCATCCTATTAAATTGTACAATTCAGTAGTTTTTACTGTGTTTACATAATTGTGTAACTGTCACCCCAACAAATTTCTACATCATTTAGTCATAATACCAGTGTCTTGAGGTTATTATAATTAAACAACATGTATACAAATCACTCTATAAAGCATCTGGCTCCTGTTAAACATTGCTTAGTAAATGTCAGCCACATATTGGTATTCAAGTAAATTTTAAGTGACAGAAAAATTCTATGAACTGTCCTGATAGTGATCTGACCCTCTGTCTGCCAGTCATTAAATTTGGAGCAGAATTAGGGCGCCTGGGTGGCTCACTCGTTAAGCGTCTGCCTTCGGCTCAGGTCATGATCCCAGGGTCCTGGGATCGAGCCCCATGTTAGGCTACATGCTCAGCGGGAAGTCTGCTTCTCCCTCTCCCACTCCCCCTGCTTGTGTTCCCTCTCTTGCTGTGTCTCTCTCTGTCAAATAAATAAATAAAAATATTAAAAAAAATTTGGAGAATTGTTGACCCATCTCAAATAATGTTCAGAAAACATCTATAAACCAGCAAGTCAAGTTTGACCAGTCATTGAAAAGTGAATCTGCCCGTGACAGTAAGTCATCAAATTGAAGGAACTAGACAAATTGACAGCATACCCATGGAGGAAGGGGCTCACCACCAGGAATTGTTCCACCAGCAGAGGTCAAAGATGAGACAGCCTTTCAGGGCTTCCTATGGCTTCCTAATGGTGCAAGTGCATCTTCTAACCTGTCCCTCAACATGCTACAGATAAGAGCTTTCCCAGCGCTTTTTCTCAGTGAAGCTCTATGGTCTTTGAATTTCAAATATAAGAAGAGATAAGTGCAGCTGTCCACATTCATTGGCTTATGATTTAAAATGTTTTTGAAGTCTTGGTTAGAACATCAGCAGTTGAAAAATGTCAATGAAATGAAGGACAGAAAAATTACATAAATTTTAGTTCAGTTGGAACTCTGTGTGTGTGTGTGTGTGTGTGTGTGTGTGTGTGTGTGTGTGTGATTGCTTCCACATTGCTTACACAGTGTCTTTTAGGGACATTCATGTTCTTCCAGTGACTGCTAAGATTTTACTGTCCCCTCCACATGGAATACATGCAAATATGGAGTATCATTTAGATATCATCTGGTCTAGCCCCACTTTTCAGTGTTACTTTCCAATGTGGCACAAAGAGATAGAGAAAAAGCAAATATTAAAAATCAATTTAAGGGTGCGCCTGGGAGGCTCAGTCATTAAGCATCTGCTTTCGGCTCAGGTCATGATCCCAGTGTCCTGGGATCGAGCCCCGCATCAGGCTCCCTGCTCAGCGGGAAGCCTGCTTCTCCCTCTCCCATTCCCCCTGCTTGTGTTCCCTCTCTCACTGTGTCTCCCTCTGTCAAATAAATAAAATCTTTTTAAAAAATCAATTTAAGGAAAACTTCTGGAATTGTAGCGTAAGGAGCTCCATAACCTGTGTTTTCCCAAGTAAACTATGTAACTATATATTTTATAACAAAGTTGTAAAAGAACAACATTTAATGTTTTGGAAGTTGTCCTCACGACAGAGTGAAGATGCATTTTACTGATATGGATCACACATGTGGTGCATTGAAGAGATATATAGTTTTTCTTAGTGACCTGGGAAGAAGAAAAATTACATTTATTGAATACTCACCATATTTTTGGCAGTGTGGTAGATGTTTTTAATATATATTGCTTTGTTGAAATCTCATAAGAGTGCTAACAAGTTACTGCAAGTTAGTTGATTTCATAACTTTCCCTTGAAAGGAGAGATGGATTTATTCACTGACCAGCTATATTTATTGAACATGGTCTAAATTCCAAACATTGGGTTAGGCCTTGGGGATACTTGCCCAATAGATGGATACCATTGTTATCTTCATGAATCTTCCTGTGTAACCAGGGAGCAGATGTTTAGCAAACAACACAACCTGTGATATATTAATAGTAGGGCACCTGTTTTATCACAAATGTTAACTAATATATCAAATAAATTATTGACTACTTAATATATGCCAGGTACTGAGCTACATTCTTACCTATGTAAGAATTTCATATATCTTATATGATAGCTGACAGGTATTTATCTGACAGGTACTGTAAGGTACTGACAGGTACTATTAATAACCATATTTTATGGGGTCTCTGGGTGGCACAGTTGGTTAGATGTCCGGCTCTTGGTTTCAGCTCAGGTCATGATCTCAGGGTTGTGAGATCAAGACCCGTGTTGGGCTCTGCACTCAGTGCAGAGTCAGCTTGAGTTTCTCCCTCTGCCCCTCCCCTCTGCTCTTGCTTTCTCTCTCACTTTCTCTCAAATAAATAAATAAATCTTTAAAAAAATTTTAGAGTTGCTGAAACCAAGTCCCATGGAAGTTAGTGACTTACCCAAGATCTTACAGAGCCAGTAACTGGAAAAGTAAGGTTTTGATCCTAGATATATAGTCTCTAGAAGCTTAGGTGTGTGTATATTATGCCTTCAACTTCACAGTTATTGTCCCCACCATCCTTACATCCTTACACAGTTTATAAGCAGCACAGCTGGAATTTAAACCCTTGTGTTCTGACTTGAGAACATACACTCTGAACCTCTCTGCCCTGCTGTCAACGTGTGAAAAAGGAACGGAATAAATAGAACTTGGCGCTGTGAGAAATAAGAAGAGATCTAATCCAGAGAAGGTGTCAGTAAGGAAGGGATACAAAGGTTGGGGCAGGTGAGCTGGGTCAGGGTCAAGGCTATTTAATAAAAGGGGAGAAGAAGGGAGACAATGTGCCTGGACAGAGGAAACGGGATGAAAGCCTCAGAAATAATGATGAACTTAAGGCAGGAAAGGAAGGTCAGTGAGGCTGGCAAATGTTAAGTGGAAGGGAAAGGGGAGTAACATGGGTCTGGAGAGAGGGCTTGGGGTCAACTCATGCCTTGAAGATGAAAAAAAATAAAGGGAAAGTTGATCATCAGTTTTAAGTAGTCATTTAAGGATCAGAGTTCAGTTTCTGATTTCCAACTACTGTTGCATTTTTCCAGTAATTCTTGAACTCAGCTTCTTGTTTTTCATAATTCTTCAGGTGCTCTTTCATTTATTAATTGTGAAAAATTAGAGAACCAAAGACTTCTGTTTGTTTCTACTCAGTAGCTGTAAGAAATCTGCATATTGGTTTGTATGTTTAGAGGTTTCAGTGAAAAGCCTTTAACTGAAGGTAATTTGTGAATTGGAAAAAAAAAAAGGTCTGTTCATCTGACAAAAACATTTCGTGAGTAATCAGATATATTCTGCATAAAGACAGATTGCTGGACTTGAAATTAATATTTTATTGCAACTTTATGTAGTGAATATATTATTTTATGACCTGTCAACTGTTTAGCCGTAATTATAATTCCTACATACGGAACACTCATTTTGTCCTTCCAAAAGAGCAATTATACTTTTTAGACAAACTTCACAAGAACTCTAATTAGGAAATGGAACTACTTCTTGTTTGCCTTTATAAAATTCCCTTAAAAGTCAGCCCTCCTGGCAATAAAATAGTTTGTTACAGTATAACTTTTTCTGCGAAGTTATGATATTTATTTATATGCATATTGTCCCTAGTACTACCTTGGAATATAGGAAACATGTTCTGTGTTCTTCCTTTCATCCTTCATTTCTAGTGCAATAATTAAAGCTTAGTGTTTACTGTTTGCAGAAGGAAGTTAGGACAAGTACATATTTATAAGCAGATGAAGCAGAGCATGCATAGTTCCATGAGTAGTGGATGCATTGGCAAAGGGATGCAAGAAAGCACGTTGAGTTCTGTCAGTGGCTATTCATCCAATGTGTTAGAGAAAGTTTAGAGCAAGAGTACAGAATCTAGGGCTCTAGATTGTGAAGGGTCTTGTTTGCTTTGCTGAGAAGTTTGTTTGGCATCCTCTAGACCTAGAGGAAACCTGGAAAGACTCAAGCCAAGAAATGAGATAATTAGATCTTTGTTTTGGCGAGAGAACCAGTTGGTGGTATGGATGATGAATTTTATTACAAGACTATGGAATTAGAAAGGCTAACTGAAAGTGATATTTTTGTTAAAGAAGAGCAAATTAATTAGGAAGATATTTGGAGGATGTAATTCACAAGATCTGGAGGGGATATGTTGCTTACAAATTCAGTGTTGTCTTTCTAATGTGGTTGGATGGCATGTTGTACTGTACCAAGCGATGTCTGCTGTGATGTTCAGTTGAAAAATGTGATGCTGCTGTTGGACAGCACTGTGTGCCTGGCTGGACAGCACAGTTCAAGAGGAAAACCTGTAGTAATTGTCCTTCACCACCAACCACCACTCTCAACACCTGGATCCTATCTTTTTCGGCAAGGCAATGAGGAAAATTTAGTTTGGTATGAGAGCTTTCAGGTGAATTCAGCTCTCCTTTATTATCAATGTATGGAGTAATTAAGATGCCATTACTGTTTATATAGCTTTGCTTTAAAACAGTTTCAGTAGACCTTTTTTGTTCATGTATGTAAATTCACCAAATTATTTTTCATCAAAATAAGTTATTTATTTCTTGAAAGAATGGCCATCCTTTTATCTCTGTAGTCCTGATAATTGACACACAGGTAAACAATCCCATTCATAATTGTATGCTGAATGAGTAAAGGATTGAAAGGCAGGTAGAAAGTTGAATACAGAGTGAAAAAAGAAAGACATGTAACTGCTTTGCGATTTCTTTACAAACGCATCTAAAAAAGCACCATTTGTTTGATTCTCATTATTTTTCCCAAGTCTCCATTAAAGGTTTCACTTTACTATTATTATTTTCATATAGTGTTTTGTCAATATTTTTAAATGGAAGGCATGCTCCAAAAATACAACTTTCCAAATTTAATGTCTATGTTATTCCAAGTTTAAAATATCTACTTATTGCTTAAAATAATGGTTGCTTCAAAATTTAAATATTCTTTTCCTCTTATTAATTTGACAAATATTTATCAAAGAATGACTGCATCCCACATGTTGCTGTGATGATAATGCAAAGTGAGAAGACATAGTAATTTTATTTCCAAGTAGTTTATGACTTTGCAAGGGGGGAGTCATGTACATAAAATTTTCATTACCAGTTGGGTAGTAGCTTCATTTCCTAGGACTTCCATAACAAGATGCCGTGGAATGCGTAGCTTAAAGAACGGAAACTTATTTCCTTACAGTTCTGGAGTCTACAAGGCCAAGATCAAGGTGTTGGCAGGTTTGATTTCTCCTGAGGCCTCTCTTGGCTCACAGATGACTGTCTCCTTACTGTGTTTTCACATTGTTGTCCCTCTGCATGTGTTCATCTCATTTCATTTTGTGTCTAAATTTCCTTTTCTTATAAGGACACCAGTCATATTGGACTAAAGCCCATCCTAAAAGCTTCATTTTAACTTAAAGACCTTAAGCTCCGGCTGCATGTCCCCTTTTAACTTTCTGACTCATGGACCAGGTGCATGTTCTCCTCAGAGCTAAGGACACCAACTTCATCTGCACAACAGGCTCATCATCGTATTTGGAGGCTTAGAGGCAGTTAGCGATCCATGCAAGTTCCAGTCTGTGCACGTGGATTTCACTTACCTCAAAATTTTCCTTTAGTCTTTGCTGTCCCCACTGGATGTCCATCTTCCTTTCCTTACCACCTGCCTGGCCAACTTTAGGCTTCAGCACCAGATGGTATAAACAATCTCCTAAATCTATTCAACCAGCTTCCTAAATTGTGTGAGATCTAATCCTAATTATCAGTTGTGTGTATTCCAGTAGTTCTGCTTCTGTGATTGAACTCTGAATGATAAAATTAGTTAGAAATTTTAGAGTCAATAGGAGAGTACTTTTTTATTTTTAGCATATTATTTTTTTTGCAACCATGGCAAACTGAAGTTAAATAACTATACATGTGTATCAATTTATTATCCTAACACACCATGTAGTTATTTCCCACCCACTGTATTTTATCAGTTTCCAAGACAGCAAAATACTGTGGATTTTGTCATTATTCAACCAAATATGACATTTGCACAGCTGTAGGAAGTATATTTTTTAACTTGAATTGATAGAAGCCAGTTATTTCATTTCATTAAAAAGCCATAAGTCTTTGCTCAGTATTTTTAAGAATTCAGGGTAAGTCATTTTTGTAATATTCTACGAATGATCAATTCTGCTATTTTAAAATTGTTTCTAATTGTGAAACTTAGTTTAATCTTTAAATGCTACTTTTAGACTTCATTTTCATTCTCATTATTGGTCTGTTCATTTTGTTTTAAAAAATGAATAAGGTCTGAAGAATTCTATTCTGACTTTGGTCATTCTTACAACAAAACATTTTCAATATTTTGATTTGTTTTTCCCTCAGTAAGTATGTCCCCTGGGTAAAAGTGCTATTACCGACCAGATTAACACACAAAAGGAAAAATATGGGTTTGGCACCTGACAGCAGTTTTCTCTTCCAGCTCAGGATTATATTCCCTTCCAGATTTGAATTATTGTTGGAACAGATGGACAGTCAGCCAATAAATGGTCTGCTATTGCATTTATTGTCTTATAAAGCTCAATGATCTCATAAATATTTTAATTTGAAATTTTTGGGCAATAGCTGAGTTCTACTTGTCCATGGTGCTGTTGATATAGGGGTATGATACAATTCAGATAAGGAAAAGAAAAAAAGGTAACATACAAAGAGAGTAAAGCCCAGAAGATAATTGTAATGCTCCATCTTATGAAAAAAAAGGAAAATAAATTGCTTAAAAAACCACAATCATATATGGCAATGTAACAGTGTACAGAAACCATCTTTATGGATCACAGAAAATTTTAGACTGAAGAGCATGCCTTTATATGTTTTAGAAAATTTATCTTTTGTCGTTGGCTTAAGCAGGCAATAATTTAAATTGTATTTGTACTAATTAAAAATGTGGGAGATTAAAACTCAAACTTAGATCTAATGTCTCTTAGTTCATTTGTTGAAAATTATGTTCTCTTTTAATTTGCAAGAATATCGCAATGTGGCCAAGGAATGAGAATATAGCCATGAACCGATTCTTTATTTGAATTATCTAACCTGTTTAAAGATATTAAAATAATCTTTTCAAAATGACAACCATTCTGCAGTTATCTGCACTTCCAAATATATTGTATGTAGATCCAAATGCAAAATATTAAGAGCCATCTTTATGTATTGACTCAAAGATGCCACATATTGAATATAATTATTGAATCTACTTTTCTAAACTTGTCCTTTTAAATACACCCAGACTTAAGAATTTATAAGAGTGCCTAGGATATTTAGGAAATGAGTAGCAATATGATTTATAGTTCATTAAGTTTATTTATTTTTTTACAAAATGGGCCTTACTTCCCTGAACAATAGTAAATGTGTATGATAGTTCCATCATACGCATACCAAGAAATCTTCCATCTATACCGCAATTAAGAGGGGTTCAATAATATTTTTACTAACTTTATAAGCAGTTCTTCTTGGACTATCAGAAAAAAGGAGATACTGAATAATTTATTACCAAGTGAGAGTATTTTAAAAATGAAAAGAGGTTGGGGAGAGGAGAAATAGATATAACAAGAGAGAGAGACAGAAAGGAGAATCAAAGTGGAGGCAATGCAAAAGATCAAAGAGAAATAATGCACCTAGAAATTTTCTCTTAGGTTATTGATGTTAAAGGCAGTCGTGAAAGGTATAATCAGTTATAAAGTTGAAGCTAAAATATTTCAATTGTAAATCATGCTTGACTTCAGAGTTAGATAATACATTTTCTCATTACATTTATTTTTCTAATTCTATAGTTTGCTTTAAGTTAATAGTAGAGGCACCTGGGTGGCTCAGTTAAGCATCTGACTTTTTTTTTAAGATTTTATTTATTAATTTAACAGAGAGAGACACAGCAAGAGAGGGAACACAAGCAGGGGGAGTGGGAGAGGGAGAAGCAGGCTTCCGGCAGAGCAGGGAGCCCGATGCAGGGCTCGATCCCAGGACCCTGGGATCATGACCTGAGCTGAAGGCAGATGCTTAACCATCTGAGCCACCCAGGTGCCCCAAGTGTCTGACTCTTGATTTCGGCTCAGTCATGATCACAGGGTCATGAAATGGAACCACACCGAGGGGCTTTGCACTCAGCAGGGAGTCTGCTTGAGATTCTCTTTCTCCCTTCCCTTCTGCCTCTCCCCCCTGTGAGCGCACTCTCTCTCTCTCCCCCCCAAAATAAATAAGTAAATCTTAAAAAAATAAAAAATAGATAGTAAAGTTAATTCTCTTAATCTAGGCTTTTCAAAACATTCCTAACTACTGAATTTCTACTCATTCTACAGATTTGATTAATACATAAAAATTTCTGACCCTTCTCCCTGAAGTCAAAATCAGTTACTATCCTTACTTTACTCCTACCACACTGGGACTGTTCTATTTTCATCCCCTATCATTCTGTCTTGCACAACATTTAGTTAAACAGTTGACCCCTGAACAGCATGGGTTTGAACTGTGCAGATCCACTAATATGTGGATTTTTTTTTCAATATGGTACAGAGGTATAAATATATTTTCTCTTACGATTTTCTTAAAAACATTTTCTTTCCTCTAGCTTTCTTTATTGTAAGACTACAGTATATAATACATATAACATACAAAATATGTGTTAATCTACTGCCTTTTTTTTATTGGTAAGGCCTCCAGTCAACAATAGGCTATTAGTAGTTAGGTTTTTGAGGAGTCAGAATTTATTTTCAGTGTTTTGACTGTGCACAGGTTTGGTGCCCCTAATCCCTATGTTGTTCAAGAGTCAACTGTATATATGACTGTTACTCCAATTAGGAAGGATGTTTCTTCAAGACAAGTGTTCCTTTCTTCCTTCCTCTCATTATATATGCAACTATAGTGAGAGAGGGATTCAGACAAAGAATATCCATCACTGTATTCTCTACAACATCTAGTACTATGCAGGGAACCTACTAATGGGCCAAATACACCACCAGAACATGAAGTGCTTATTCTAAAGTAGTAAAACAAACTGTTATGTTGATAATGTTGTGGTTCAGCCAATCAATAAATATTTATTATGCTCCTATGAGTATCATGTAAGGTTCTGTGGCTAAAATGGTGATCAGGGCTGACTCATGGAACTTGCAGTCAAGTTGGAAAGACAGAGAAACACAAGTAAACATGCAAGTATATAAGATATATAAGTTACATGCAATATACAAAATAAGTAATATGTGTTTTCCTGTTCATTTATATATTAATTTTGAACTCTTGGTATTTGTGATGATAAATCTTGTTCAAGAACATGGCACATTAATCCAATTTCCAGTCTTCCTTTAAGTAATTTAATACAGTTTTATGTTTTTGTTCCTAATGGCTCTGCATCTTTATTTTATTCTTAATAAAGTACAGTTTTCCTCCACTATTGTATTTTTTTTCCTTAATTCATCTTGTTGCAGGCACATTAATAATTATCACTTTTTGTTTGACAAAGTATCTTTGATTTTATAGACACAATATCTTTACCGAAGGACAATAATACTATGTATCTTTTTAAATATTCAAGCTGATCAATTTGTTTTCTTAATGCATTAGCTAGATCTTCTATCGATATATTGCAGGCATCCCTGTTTTATTCCTGATTTTCATAGACATAAGGTCATTTTGCTGTTAGTTTTGGCATAAGAGTATTTTTCATATTGGGATGGCATCTCGTTCCCATTTTCTGACTGTCCTTCCTACAAAGAGTACGCATGGCCTCCTCTACGACCATTTGCTTTCCAGTACCTCCCAGTTGAAGGGGTATACTTCTCTCTCTCTTTCATATCAGACTTGACAAAAGAGTTGTTTTGGTTAAAGGAATCACTGAATGTGATGTTCAACAGAAGCTTTAAGAACCATCTCATGGCTCTGCCAGTTCTACTGCTATGAGAACAGCACATTGCAGATAAAGACCACTACATTAGCCAGGATCTAAGAATGAAGAGACTATGTGGAACAAAATTGAATAAAAACAAGCAGAGCCAAAGTTATGCCCTGAATACATGTAACTGGAAAGAAGTAATTATTTCTTGCTGTATGATAGTTACTAAACCATTTGCTTCCAAACATTCCTATTTTATTTAAATTTTCATTAGAGTCCCTGGTAAGTTTTATCTAATGTCCTTTTGTCATCTGTTTCTATAGTTATATGATTTTTTTCTTTTAATGTATTAATTGAATAGATTATATTGATATAGTTCCTGAATTTTGACAGTATTCCTGGAATAAACACTACCTGATTATAACATATTAGTTTTTTTAAATATAATACTAGATTTTGTGTACAGCAGCCCTCTTTATCTGCACTTTTCCCTTTCTGTGGTTTCAGTTACCGGTGGTTAACCAAGGTCTGGAAGCAAATGGTCCTCCTGACCTATCACCAAGTCAGTAGCACTCTGACACTTCATCACTCATCACACATGCTCACCTCACTTCATCTTGTCAAGTAGACATTTTCTCATCTGACATCATCATGAGAAGACAAAGGGTGAGTACAGTATAAAAAGATATTTTGAGGGCGCCTGGGTGGCTCAGTCGTTGAGCGTCTGCCTTCAGCTCAGGTCATGATCCCAGGGTCTGGGATCGAGCCCCGCCTCGGGCTCCCTGCTCGGCGGGAAGCCTGCTTCTCCCTCTCCCACTCCCCCTGCTTGTGTTCCCTCTCTCGCTGTGTCTCTCTCTGTCAAATAAATAAATAAAATCTTAAAAAAAAAAAAGATATTTTGAGACAGAGAGGCCTCATTCACATAATTTATTATACAATATATTTCATAATTCTATTTTATTATTACTTATTGTTGTTAATCTCTTACTGTGCCTAATTTATAAATTAAACTTTATCATAGGTATATATGTATAGGAAAAACACACAGTGTATATATCGTATATGTAGGGTTCACTACAATCTGCAGTTTCAGGCATCCACTGGAGGTCTTGGAACATACCCCCATGGACCAGCGGGGACTACCGTATGTAGTAATAAGTTAAATTAGGTCTGTGCCATAATATTTATTGAGAAATACTTTTTAGTATTGTATGACCTGAATAATTTTAATTCCACAGGGATTGGTTTTACAAAGTTTCCTAAGAACTTTACTCTAAAATTTTCTGTACTAAATTCTCATTGAAGATGGCAGTCTGAGCACAGGCTGCAATCTCCTCTACCCTCCAAATTCATAAAAATTATAAAAAAACAAGGAAAGCCAACAGATAAGCACTTAAGATATAAAAAAGGAACATTTCACCCCCACTTCACTGACCATAAAAGAGAGCAACATCTCTCAGAGATGGGCACTATATAGGATGATACAGGAAAGTCACAAAAAAGAGGACCAAGACAGAAGGCAAAAGCAGCTCCAAGACTGTTGTATACATGGAGGCGATGGATACTCAAAGCTGGATGGAGCTGGAGAGACCAAAACAGTATTAGCAAGCAAGTGAACTCCTAGTTTATGTTTCCAAACTGGAGCAATGAGTGAGTGCTATCAGGCAAGAGAAGCAGGGTGTTGTGGATGGTAGAGGATGGGAAGAATAGGGAGGACCCATATGTAGAAGGCTAGCACTGAAAATACCATTAAGATACTTCCTTCTTACTTTTTCTGAAACTGTGCTAAGATTTAAGACACATTTTACTCTCTCTCTAAGCAGTCTGCACAAACAGATACAAAAGATAGTTGAAATGGAAACTTATTCCCAAAGATATACAGTCATACAGTCAAAATGTCTAACAGATCAAAGAAATCCAAGACAAATACAAAACTCAACATAGGAAAGAATTTAAACATCAGGAAAATGTTAATAGAGGAGGTAGAATTGGACTTTCAAATAAACATGAAAACATTAATCATAATAGCTAACATTATTTACTAGATGGCTAACACCTTTTTATGTCTTTGTGTGTTCTATCATTAAATGGATAAAGGAATTAAAGGAATAAATCATAGTCATACAATAAGAATGATTACCAATAAAGGAATAAAAGTGATAAACCTCAAAAATGAAAATTGTTG
Source organism: Callorhinus ursinus (assembly GCF_003265705.2). Lineage (NCBI taxonomy): Eukaryota > Metazoa > Chordata > Mammalia > Carnivora > Otariidae > Callorhinus > Callorhinus ursinus. Next base: position 25,169,771 of record NW_027397083.1, on the reverse strand, counting down.
TTGAAATAAAAACAAAAGTCCAGAAGGTACTGAGAAGAAGCATAAATTAGGTTCTGGAAGATCTTGTTAAAGAGTTAAGCCAGAAGGCACAACAGTTGGAGAGAGACAAGAAGTGTGAAAGAAAACCTGCAAAACATGGAGGATGCCTCCAGTAGTTTTGACATCTAACTGTAAACCCAGAAGTACATGGTATATATGTATGGACAAGACCACAAGACCATAGACGATCTGTAGAACTAAAGAGTGAGTCTTTGTTGAAAAGAACCCCCTTCAGTCTTGAAGAGGATGAATTAAAAAAAAAAAAAAAGCAAATTTAGACATGGTGACAAAGAATAAAAAGGAAATCTTAAAAGCTTCTAGGAAAATATAAGATAACAATAGAACAACATCTTCGGGCAGAGAGAGTGCAAATGCCCTGCCACGAGAAGGGAACAAATTTACAGCCTTATACTAATGTATTAATAATAAAAAGATTACATATCAGTTAACCATGCTTTCATATTAGGAAACAAGCAAAATTAACCCATCAAAGCATAAGAAAGGATTAATAGAGGGAAAGTAGAAGTTAATGTAATAGACATAAAAGAATAGAGTTAATAGAAAAAGATTTTAAAAGAATATAATAACATACACAAACTTTTTGAAGTATGACAAGAAAAGAAGAGATAAAAAGCTAATAATTTTAGAACTAAAGTATGAAATAAATACAGATAGCAAGAAGATTAAAATAATTGTGAGAAAATACTATGGACAATTTAACCTAATTTTTTGGGGGGAATATATGTAAGAAAAGTGGCTCTAAAAGCAGAGAAGTAGAATGAAGGTGGAATCAGCTTGTAATCTCCTGAGACATTGACATGCTCTGTGAAGATCCACCAGCCCAGAATGCTTGTCCCTCCAGTCATTCAGATTTCAACTCAAATATCAGGTTTTTTGAGGCTTTCTGACCATCCTAATGAAATCAGTTTCCTAGACTTGTATCTTTATCCCACTTATTTTTCTCATGGCTCTTATCAGTGCTTGGGAATTTGTTATGTTGCTGTGTAATGTTGGACCTGATAGTAACTACTCAATAAATTATCATCTAATTGATTGATTGATGGACTGATTAATTAATCCTATCTTGTTTTCTCTGATTCTGTTATTTTTTCTTTCTACCACTTCCTACTTTTTCTTTATGTTTTTCCTTCATTTTCTTCTATTGGATTGCAGAATAAGCTATGACTCTTTCAGTGACAATTTTAAAGATGAATTCTATCAAACCTTTAAAAAAACAAAATTTCCATCTTATGCTTGCTCTTTCAGCATTGGAAAAAGAGGAAGAGATGATGAATCACCCTTCTCCATCTGGCATCATGTTTCCTTTATCTTAATTGAAAAGAACCCAGAATCATCACATGATGATTAGGCTCAAAATCAATAAAATTTCAAATAGGCACCACATGAGCTGTTATAAATAGACAAATCCCAGTCTAAGAGACAGCATCTACACATACACAGACAGCAGTAAGTTCTGGGGAATGTCCGTGGGGAATAACATGGCTGATCCTGTGGATTCCTGGGAAACTGTTAAATAGTCCAAGGAAATTGTTGTGAAACCAGGGCTAAGGTAGGATGCGGTCATAGAAACAGCAGAAAGGTGAATCATGAGAGGCTTGATTGTTGAGGTATATTTGGAGTTTAGGAGTGACAGAAACACCAAGGTGGTGGAAGAGGCCACTGGAGGAACAAACTCACCTAAGCTCGAATACAGTGAAACATGATAGGCCCCCTGACCTGAAACTTTGACACTCAGGCCCTTTGTCCTGTGGTTGTCACATGGTGTTACTTTATCAATTATTCATTGGTTAATGAATTTTCTAAAAGCACAAGACAATGGGATCAGAATTGAGAAAGAATTCCATGAATCATGTATGCTATAATCCTTCAAAACTTTCATTTTGTCAAGGCAGTAATTATATCACATTTTTTAAAACCAATATTTCTATAATCAGAGGTATCCATATTCTTTTCCCATTCATAAAGTTAGTGATCTTCATGGCCAACTTGATTCCTTGGAAGAGTTCAATACCTTTTTTTTTTAAATTTTTTATTGTTATGTTAATCACCATATATTATATCATTAGATTTTGATGTAGTGTTCCATGATTCATTGTTTGTGCATAACACCCAGTGCTCCATGCAGAATGTGCCCTCTTTAATACCCATCACCAGGCTAACCCAACCCCCTACCCTCCTCCCCTCTAGAACCCTCAGTTTGTTTTTCAGAGTCCATCGTCTCTCATGGTTCATCTCCCCCTCTGACTTAATCCCCTTCATTCTTCCCCTCCTGCTATCTTCTTTTTCTTTTTTCTTAACATATGTTGCATTATTTGTTTCAGAAGTACAGATCTGTGATTCAACAGTCTTGCACAATTCATAGTGCTCACCATAGCACATACCCTCCCCAATGTCTATCACCCAGCCACCCCATCCCTCCCACCCCCCACCACTCCAGCAACACTCAGTTTGTTTCCTGAGATTAAGAATTCCTCATATCGGTGAGGTCATATGATATATGTCTTTCTCTGATTGACTTATTTCACTCAGCATAACACCCTCCAGTTCCATCCATGTTGTTGCAAATGGCAAGATCTCATTCCTTTTGACAGCTGCATAATATTCCATTGTGTATATATACCACCTCTTCTTTATCCATTCATCTGGTGATGGACATTTTGGCTCTTTCCACAGTTTTGCTATTGTGGACATTGCTGCTATAAACATTGGGGTGCACATACCCCTTCGGATCCCTACAGCTGTATCTTTGGGGTAAATACCCAGGAGTGCAATTTCTGGATCGTATGGTAGCTCTATTTTCAACTGTTTGAGGAACCTCCATACTGTTTTCCAGAGTGGCTGCACCAGCTTGCATTCCCACCAACAGTGTAGGAGGGTTCCCCTTTCTCCACATCCCCGCCAACATCTGTCGTTTCCTGACTTGTTAATTTTAGTCATTCTGACTGGTGTGAGGTGGTATGTCATTGAGGTTTTGATTTGGATTTCCCTGATGCCGAGTGATGTTGAGCACTTTTTCATGTATCTGTTGGCCATTTGGATGTCTTCTTTGGAAAAATGTCTGTTCATGTCTTCTGCCCATTTCTTGATTAGATCCTTTGTTCTTCGGGTGTTGAGTTTGATAAGTTCTTTATAGATTTTGGATACTAGCCCTTTATCTGGTATGTCATTTGCAAATATTTTCTCCCATTCTGTCGGTTGTCTTTTGGTTTTGTGGACTGTTTCTTTTGCTGTGCAAAAGCTTTTTATCTTGATGAAATCCCAATAGTTCATTTTTGCCCTTGCTTCCCTTGCCTTTGTTGATGTTTCTAGGAAGAAGTTGCTGCGGCTGAGGTCGAAGAGGTTGCTACCTGTGTTCTCCTTTAGGATTTTGATGGACTCCTGTCTCACGTTGAGGTCTTTCAACCATTTGGAGTCTATTTTTGTGTGTGGTGTAAGGAAATTCAATACCTTTTTTTTAAAGATTTATTTACTTGTTTTAGAGAGAGAGTGCACGCATGTGAGTGGGGTGGGGCAGAGGGAGCCAGAAAGAGAGAGAAGCAGACTCCCTCCTGAGCATGGAGCCCAACTCAGGGCTTGATCCCACAATCCCGAGGTCACAAACTGAGCTGCAATCAAGAGTCAGATGCCCAAACAACCAAGCTACCCAGGCACCCCAAGAGTTAAGTACTTTAACTTTTTAGACCACAGGCACAGATTTAATATGCTGGAGAATGGAATGGCTCTTATTCTTGCTGTAGGTATGAACATCTTTAAGTAGGTATGCTTTGTATTTAATTTTGGATTTTTTCATAAAAGACAGAGAGTATGCTGTAATCTTAGAGATAATGTAGTATGTTTTCTTTACACTAGATAAATAGTGGGCATGGAAATGAGCCACCTACTGGCTGGGAGAGTGACTGACTTAAGATTTAAGACTGAATCCACCAGCACCCAGTTCAGGTTCATACTTCCAAAGGCTGCTCACAGTGAAGAGGAGCAGAATACATGGCCCCAAAATATGCCACCTTGGCATGTAGATTATTTTGAGCTAAAGTTGTTACAGGATGTCCCGCCCGCCCTTCGGTGCCCACAGTTCTTGGTCACTCAGCTTCGAAGAATGAAGAGGTAGACCAGATGAAGAGTGGTGGGCAGCAAAGTTTATTGAGCAATAGTAAAGTGATCATACAAAGCTCCTGAAGAGGGAGGGAACCAAGAGAGCTGCCACCAGAATTTCTAAGTCTAGGGGCTTTTATGGGCTTGTTGGTGGTCTGTTTTAATCTGATTAACTCAACCTGAGCAAAACCCAATCAGGTTTTTGTCATCTACCTATCACTGGAAAAGGGTGGAGGGCTCCTTCCAGGGTGGTGTAAAATCCTTTTAAGGGTGGTTTCCTCTTGGGGGAGGGGGGTTGTCCCTTGTCCCTGCCTGCCTTTCTTCCAATTATTCTTCATCAAAGGCAGTCAAGACCCAGCTGACTCAAGAAAAACTTCTGCCTTTCCCCTAACTAACTAAAAGAATTTAGACTGGGAATCTGGTCCAGAAAAAGAGTTATTACCAGAGATAAATTTTTATCTGAAAGATCTATCTGTCTGACAGGGCAAACATCTAATTACCAAACATCTGCTCTTCTTATTGTCCTATAGATTACCCTCCTCCCCTTGGCAGCCCCAGGCCTCAATTCCATCCCTTAGTTCACGATGACATATAAGCCTCAACTGACTGACTTGTCCTTGGGTCTCATCTTCCTACAGGGCTTCCATATGTCTGTGATTAAATTTGTTTTTCTCCTGTTAATCTGTCTTATGTCAATTTAATTAATAGACCAGCCAAAAAAAAAAAAAAAAAAAAAACTTAGAAGGGTAGAGGAAAAAAAAATGTCCTCCCCTACACAGGCAATGACTGAGCACAGCAGACCTGTTCCTGGAGGGTGACTTTGGCTGAAGGACTCTGTGAAAGCCTTGATGAAATGTCTGAGAACTATACTGCAGAAGGAGGTACTTCTGCCCAAGCCTCCTTTTTTCCCCTTTCTCTTCCACATGCATCGATCACTTTCCTTGACTCTGTCCCCATTTATCCTCACAAGCAGTTTACCAAATAAATCTCTTGCACATTTAATTACATGTAGATGTCAGCTTCCCAGAGGACCTAGACTGAAACAGGTACTAAGATTGCTCTAAAAATAGAAGCTTCCAACTTGTTTTTGGTAATATTTCTGAAAAAAAAAAATTCCCTCTGTCTTCTTAACACATTGTCAGGTAAAACCACTTTTGCTTTTGAAACTAAAATAAGAAATGAATAACACCAAAAAAAGAAAACTCTGTATTGTCATTGACTTGATATGCTGCATGTTAGCACATCAGTTAGCATGTTTTGCTTTTCTGGGCTAGAGCTGGGCCATTACTCCTGAAGGCGAGCAGAATTTGCCACCTCAAAATAAGCCTCTTTGGCCTAAGAGTTAGGCTGGTTTAAAAAAAAAAATATTGAAAACTGAGTAAAAATTATCCTTTGTAAGAGACATTTACATTCATAAGACAAATCTTCATTGGTAAGAGACATTTACATTCATAAGAGAAATCTTCTCTGTACCGGGAAGAGGAAGATGACCAGATCTCTAGAAATTCTTATTAGTGGGGAAGGCAAGGACTTACATCTGTATAACAACCTTACCTTTGTTTACTGTACTCTTCCTGGTAATCTGCCCAAACCCCTGGCCTTCCCCACCCACCCAACATCTTTCTTTTGTCTCTAGCTGGCGATGGTATTTAAGGTTGTGGCTTGGGCCACATGGGGGAGTTATTCAGTTTTTCTGGGTCTTTCCCATGTATACAGGAGGTATTTTTATACTATGAAGCTTATGTTTTTCTCCTCTCAATCTGTCCTTTGTTACAGATTGTATCTCAGCCAAGAACCTAGAAGAGTAGAGGGAAGTTTATTCTTCCTACCTTGTACTAATTTTTAATCATTTAGGAAATCCAGAAACAAACATCTGAAAAAGTATATGCGAGGACTGGAATAATTTTTAATTGTAATGTCATCATTTCAACATCAAATGGGTTTCGATATTCCCTTAGTACATACATTTTCTTTAAAAATATGAGAACATTTTCTGAGAATTGTGAATTCATTTAGATCACTGAATTAAGGGGCCAACTTCAAAACCTTGTTCTAGATGTTAGAAATACCTGTTGATGTATTTGGAATGTAGGTGAGGTTCAGAGCCCATGACCAAGAAAGAATTCTTGAGATGCCTTTGGTACAAAAAGGTGATTTTATGAAAGCATGGGGACGGGACCCCTGGACAGAAAGAGCTGCTGCCGGGGTTGTGAGGGGTGACTGATTATATACTTGGGAGTTGGGGGTAAGGGAAAAGGGAGGCTTTCAAAAGAACTTTTGTATGCTAAAGAGGACCTACAAGATATCAGAGGGCTTGCCATTGTCAAGTTAAGTTGTTTTTCCCTCTAGTAAAGCATTAACATTAAGACAGTTGAGAGTTTTTCCTTCTGGAAGTTAAGTTATTGATAAGAATGCTTTTTTTTTCTTGTAAATCACTAAGACATTTTGTAAACTGAGGGAGACTCAGGTCTTGCTGGACTGTGATCTCTATTAGTTAACCATTTGTTGTTTTTTCCTTTGCTTTAGGGCAGCCAGGAGTGCTTGAGGAATGTCACATATATCCCACCTGGGAGTGGGGGTGTGGGGTTTGCGGGGTGTCAGCTTGTGCTTTGTCCTTAGCTTGCCTTTTGCGCCCTCATCACTGTCACTCCCTGAGTCTACTTCAATGCCCACTTTTCTCCCCACTTTGTAGACATTTAGCATACTTAACAGAGTTGAGGGCACTTTGCTTTAGATGGTCGCTCTGCAGGAAATATCTAAAATAAAAGCAGTGTTTTCCACTTCTTAGCTTAACTCTGCCTCAGGCAGCAGGTATGACTTTACTCTAGTTGTTGATCCTTCAGCTGGTGTCTCCATTTTCCTGCATAGTTTATGTGGAAGAGACAGGAGGGAAATAGCTCTAATGGCAAAGTCTGGAGAAATCCCTGGGAGCTGTATATTCCTATAGGAGCATGGTTGCAGCTTTGACCAATTCCCTCATATTTTCTCTTTAAAAATACTACAAAACAAAACAAAACAAAACAAAATCCTTCAAGCAATCCTACTGACTACCACTACTAACAAACCAATCAGTACCTCCAGGAGAGAAAACTCACAGATTCATTGCCTTTCCTCCCCCATTAAAAAAAAAAAAAAAAAAAAAAAAAAAAAAAGTGTGTCAGTAAGGGGACAGGGATGTGCTTGAGACAACAGAGTCAGAGTGGAAGTTACACCTGTGAGGCAGGCCAGGGGGGCACTGGAACGGCTGGTGTGGTGAGTGGGGGGAAACACAGTAGCAGAGCCTGGAAAACCCAGCAAATACAGTGTCCCTCAGAGAGGGGAGCACCGTCCTTAGGATAACCGCTGAGAGGAAGTCTAAGAATAAAAATGAGCAGGCCAGGAAAACTGGGAATGAAAGAAAGGGGAAAAAAAAAAAAAGACTTAAAATTTGAAGAACAAAGCACATTTATTAAACTTCCAGATGCTTAACAGAAGAGGGAGCCCTTGAGCTGAGAAACCCAGACAGCTACTCCAAATACGACTCCCTCTCAACCTCACTTCTCACATGTTAGTAGTGGGTCCATAGGGAAATTTACTAATAAAGGAGGGAGGGAAAGAACAGGGTAATGAGGGCAGGGATGTAAACAAGAAAAAAGAATCTCTCTATATACCTATCTATATAGTTTAGACTCTTGGATCCTACAAATGTGTTACCACTCAAAAACAAACGACAAAATAATTTCTTGAGATTAAAAATAAATGGAAACAAGTTAACCCAATTGCATATCAGTTTTTAAGGGTAACCATGCAAAGCGTGGAACTTCACAGCATGTAATTTTGACTGTGTATCCTTAGTGAAATGTACTATGAGCACAGATAAAAAGTTGATTTCATCTCATTCAGTGATTTAATTAATAGTAGTAATATTAGTAATTGTATCTTGAAACTGTTTTATATAATGAGATAAAATTAGTTATTTTGAGTCCTGACTTTCAGTGCCAGAGAAGGTAGATATGATTCAAAGATAGAAAGCTCAAAGAATTCAAGTGAACCCACTGTTATGTTAAAATTGAACTGGATTTATCAATGTGAATTCGTTATTTTAAAACATATCTTCTAAGAATCTCCTAACTGTGTACCCAGAATGGTCTGAAAACCATGTCATTCCAGTAGTGAGCATCTCTAGGCCTAGTGTTTGGCTCCCTCATGCCATTTTGCACTAAAGGAACTACAGTTCTTTAGAAAAATAACTGATTCCCACTCTGAGGCAATGGGAGGATAAGGGTGGTGGGGATTTTTTTTGTGAAAGGACATTTCCAAAAAATTTGTAGGGTTGTGTCAGAAATGACACCAGAGACTACTTGAAGCCCTCTGCACTGACCAACACTGTGATGACTTGAGCTTTAAGATAACAATTGCAGTTAATAAAAATATATTGTATCTCTCTACAAATCCAATAGCCAGTGAGGATTTGGGGAGAAAGAATGAGAGAGTAAGGGAGGAGAGAGAGAGGAAAAGCCAGAAGTAAAATTTGTCAGGTGGAGTTGGGTATTTGTGTCAGTCCCCTGTGATGTGTCAATTCCGGTCTTCTCAGTTGTCTAAATATCTGAGGCCCTTGTCCACTTGTTTTGCCTCAGCCACATTGGTGACCAGCTCCATGGGCACACAAGCCAACAGCAACTCAGTTTTCTTGTGTTTTGTGCCTCTTGCCTCCCACCCTGGAGCTTTTCCATTGGCACAGAATCATTAAGCACTGCAAGACTTGCTCGGTCTTGCATCTCTCATCAGTAAGCAGTAAGCTTTAACTGATGAGAGATGGAAGCGTCTGGATAGATTTCTTTCACACCATGGGCAGAAGTTCCTGAGACAAAGTAGTTCATACAGCGACTCAAAAACCAAACTAGCGTTCAGCTTGCTCATTCCAAGAAGTAGCCAGACTGATAATGCACATACTGTGCTCTCCCTCTTTCCCTACCTAAGTCCCCTTTTCCAATACCCCTGCCTCTCTCTAAGATGGCATGTCATAGTAAACTAGCAAGCCATTAACTGCTGTGTAAGACTTTGTTTTCTAGAATCTAGATTGAAACAAATTCCTGTCCTTCTAATTTGGTTATAAAGAGAAACGATTTCGAAATTTTACTGCTTTTTGTAATAGGAACTGTATTTCTCACAAGTAAATAGCCCGATTAATGAGAAAAAGCTTAATATGATAAAACAATATCAGTAAATGTAAAGAAATTATAAACATTAGAAAATTATGATGTAACCCAGGTGAAAATTACAATTGACGTTAAAACCATCAGCTGAATTGTTGGTGGGGATTTAGAAATTGACAAAGTGGGGGCGCCTGGGTGGCTCGGTCGTTAAGCGCCTGCCTTCTGCTCAGGTCATGATCCCAGGGTCCTGGGATCTAGCCCCACATCCGGCTCCCTGCTCCATGGGAAGCCTGCTTCCCCCTCTCCCACTCCCCCTGCTTGTGTTCCCTCTCTCGCTATGTCTCTCTCTCTCAAATAAATAAGTAAATAATCTTTTAAAAAAATATAAATAGAAATTGACAAAGTGACACCATGGGGATTTTTTTTCAGAAGGGGAGACTATAACTGTATAATGAACAAATCAGTTAGTTACCACTTCAATCCAGTGATCAATGTTAGCAATGCAAATGTTTTGTCCAAGCCAGGTATAAAATATATTTTTGAGATAAGTGCTGAGTTTTTTGTATCAACAGGCTATTAGATAATATTAGGGAATTAATATTTTTAATACATTTTACCCAAAATAACACATTCATGCCCTTTCACAAAACCTAGTCATATGGACCTATTCTGTGTTTCTAGGGAAAAAAAAAGAAAGAATATTGATGATCACTAGTAATGTCTTCCACAATGATGTCAAGGGTCTCTATCAATAAATATGGATATAACCATAATTTGGTCTTCTTTAATGTACTTTGGTAAATTGCATGGGGATGTCTCAGGGTGTTGGCAGGCATAGACCAGGTGACTGTAATGTATAGCAATGAACCACTAATTTAAGAATCACAAATAGCAAAGCCTGATTAGTTTTCTAATGAGGGTATTCAGTCCCATACAAACTTTGCCAACATGTAATCTGGGCATACTACTATTCAAAGTGAGGGATGAATGTGTAGTCCAATCCTGTGTGATGGCAACATGGCTCATAATCCTTATCCTTTCTGAAAATAACAAACAAGCATTATGAACCTGGCCCACATCATCCAAGAGTCAAGGCCAAGGTGACCAAAAGTGAGAACAGAAGAACTGACAGTGAGATCCTTGTAGGTAGGACCTGGGCCACTGAGATACAAGTCCACAAAAATGGGCAGCCTGCATGGTGTCAGAGTAGCTGGGAATCCAGAGCCAGATGCCCATGGACAGCACAGATAAATAAGTAAATTGTTAGAGTCATGCACTGGGATGTCATAAACCAGAGGCAGATATGAAATACCGTGGATGAATCACAGTAACATAATGTTGAGGGAAAAAAGCAAATTCCCCAATACTGCAGGTAGCATGATACTCTATGATAAAACACAAAGTCAAGAGAACCCAAGAGAAATATTGTTTCCATAAAAATAAATATATGTTTCCATATATATATATATGATAAACACAGATAGTTATTTGTGGGGGATGCAGTGAGATGAAACAAGGAGGAATAGTGGATAGATTTAGGCAATTAGTAATGATTGTCTCAAGTTGTGTTCATTTATTAAGCAAAATAAAACAATGTCATGCAAGAACTGAAGGACCAAGGATAATACTTAATCCAATTCTATGCACCTAGGGTCTAAAAGATTAACTTACTTCTCACTTTGAAGATCATATTAAGTAAATAATTTGTTTCCAAATTAAAAAAAAAAGTATTATTGATCTAAATGTTAATTCCTGCAACATTCTTGCAGCACAACAAAATGTTAACATGTGAACCAATTCTTAACCTGAAGGAGATGATTAAGGAAATTTTTAGAACCTTACATCTCTATGGAAACAATTAAAGCAGGGAAGAGAAATCTATGTAGCTGCCCTTTTGCTTTGTTGAGAAATGGCTTCAGTGAAATAAACAATACTAAAAATATTTTAAAAGGGTGTTATGCTATTGAATGAAAATGAATGAAATTAATATTATTATCTCTCTAAAAAATAGCTGTGTATTAGTTAAGTTGCTCTTTTCCTCTTTTTTTTTCCATGTTGGCTAAATTACCAGAGTCTAAAATGAATATATATATATATATATTTATATTTATATAAATTTATATTTATATAATTTATATTTACATATATATATAAATGAATATATACATGAATAATGAATATATATATGAATAAATGAATATACATATATATATCCTCAAAATTCATACTGTAAACCCTAACCCCCATTGTGACTATATTTGGGAATAAGACTTATAAGAGGTAATTAAAGTTAGACAAGGTCATAACAGTGAGGCCCTAATCCAATAGGGACGGTGTCCTTATAAGAAGAGGACGAGACACAGAGCTCTCTCTCTGCCAAGTGAGGACACAGTAGGCAGACAGCCCTCTGCAAGCCGGGAAGAGGGATTTCAACAGGACCTGACCATGCTGGCACTCTGATCTTAGAATCCCAACCTCTAGAATTGTAAGAAAATAAATTTTCTGTTTTGGCAGCCTAGCTAACTAATACACATATTCATAATAATCTAAATATTATATACTTATTTAACTGAAATTATGCTGTAATTCTTTGAAATACAGGAGAGTGTTTTTAGTAGCAATAAAAGGAGGTGAGAAGAGCTATATAAGCATAATAATGATCATTCCAAAGCCTTTGCTTATTGGTGTAAAATCAGGAAGTAACAATAGAGGCTAATTATTGAGAAACATGAAGTAAATTCCAAACAAAATTCAGAATAGAAGTGAAAATGTTACATCTGGGGAGATGGAAATGAGTGGGGAGATGGAAATAGAAAAAGTTGTAGGACGATGTTGGGGAGGAAGAATTTACTCTGCCCTTCAAGGTTTTTGTAGCTGGATTTAGAATCAAATCGACATGAGGCAGATTAACAGGAGGAAATCAAATTTAATAGCATACGTAAAGGGAATCCACACAGACATGGACATTCTAAAGACAGTCAGACAAATGACGCTTATTTGAGCTAAAGAAAGGGTAGGGGTCTGAGGTAGATACAAAGAAGAGAAAGATCATTAGCATGAGCTTGAAAGGAGATGTTTGGAAAACAAACGTGCCCTAGGATGCAGATAGGTTCCCTAGATAAAGAGGCAGCTCTGTTAATTGCTCTCTCCCTGGTAAAGCAAGCCAATGAGGGAGAGGTAAAGGGCTTTTTCTCAATCCGCTGTGTTGGATTGCTTTTAACTCAACATAATGTTCATGCCAAAGTTGTCCCATCTTGGGTGGCCTGTCCCTGGCCCCTACAACTGCAAGTTTTGAAATAAAACAGAAAACTACTTTAATTTCCGAGTTATATATATGTGAAATTTTAATAAATAATACAAATAAAGTAAATGTATGTGCGTGCGTGTGTGTGTGTGAAGCCTGAATTTCAGTAGTTTATTTTGGAGGTGTGAATAATCTGGATCTTAGGAAGTAAGTAAAAACAAAATGCCACAAAAACTGCAGTTCCTTTTTCCTAAAATTTAACTTATGAAAATCTAAACACTGGATCCGAAGCTTTGTCACCTGCCTCCCCCAAGTGTAAGATCTAGTGGGAAAAGTGAACCTGCTTCCCACTTGACTTCAGTTGTCCTCCTGCCACCGCAGCAAGAGGATAGAAAGTACTAATTACCTCAGGCCCTGGTCCCATACTTTGTTTTGGAGCTGTGTATGGTGGCATCCTTGCCAGAAACCAGGGACCAAGAGTGAGTAGGAAATGTATCTCCAAGAGAAAACAGGGATGAATGGATCCGAGTGGCCCAAATAAAAAATAAAATACAACCGAATGTCAGTTCTAAAATCCAAATTCCCTATGTTCACAATCAAATGTCAGCTGGCTCTCTGTCCCGTGTGATCGGGGTACCCTCACTACAGGCATGTAGCTTTAGTATTTCTAAATTGTCTTCAACTCTTCTGGTTTCTATTTTTTATATTTAAACATTTGTTAAATCCAATCACATCTACTGCTTAAGTGACTCTAAATTATTTCAGCATGATTATAGTTCAGTATATCACTGCTGCCTGCTAAAATCAAGTTTTTTGTATTTTTTCAACCTGACCCAAGTCCCATTATCACATATTTCTGATAATTTACTGCTTTTCTTAACTAATTCAAATATTTTTCAAGGATTTTTTTTTCTTTTTTTTTAATGAGAGAGAGAGAGAGAACATGTGAGAAGGTGAGAGAGAGCATGATGAGCAGGGGGGAGGAGCAGAGGGAGAAGCAGACTCCCCCGCCCTCCAAACTGGGAGCCCGATGTAGGGCTCAATCCCAGGACCCTGGGGCCATGACCTGAGCCTAAGGCAAGACGCTTAATGACTGAGCCACCCAGGTACCCCTAGCACTTAAATAGCTTAAAACTAGAAACAAACTAAATGCTTAGATTTAGTAGTCTTTGGTATTTTAACTTAATGGAATATTATACAACTCTTAGAATTATAATTCTGAAGATTATAGGGGATATATACACATATTATGGTATAACATTAAAAAAATAAAGAATTATGCAACATAGCTGTTACACCATTACCCAGGTGCACTATATACACCTCAATGAAGGAAGAAAATAATTCACAAAAGAAGCAGACAAAATGTCTTGATGGATGCTAAAATTAAAAGAAATGTTTATAGTTTTCTTCACTATTGATGATAACACATCTATGCTGGAGACTCCTAATGCTCACACATATTATCTGTTCCTGTGGGACATTTGAGAGGCTAATATTTCACACTTTTTGTAGCTAGGGATCATATGATTGGTTTTGGCTAATGGCCCATGATAGAAATGACATGTGACATTTCCATGCCGAAGCATTTCTTTGCTGGGGTGAGCCCTGCCAGCTATCTTTCTTCCCTTATAATGATTAGAGAAGAATTCTCCTGTTAAAATAGAGCCATGGGATCTAAGCAGCCTGGGTTACAGTTACTTTGTGGACGACAGGACTGTTACCCGGCTGAGTCACCCAGACCCACTGTGTACTTTGTATGCATGACAAGTAAATCTTTGTTGGGGTGTGTTTTTGTTTAAGCAATATAAGCTAGCCTATCCTGATTAACATATGTTTTAAAACAGAAAATTTACAATGACAAAAATGATAATGAAATGAAACAAAAAAGACTCCTTTACATGCTTAACTCGAATGAATAGAAATCACAATTAAAATTGTCCTGAGGCTTAATATACATTTAGAAATGAAATGGATTAATTTTCCACTGAATAAGATTAATTTGAATTTATTTTGTAGTTTCTCAAAGTCTGGCTTGATCGCTCCCTGGCACACTCTGTGTTTATCAGCCCTTCTGGGACTCATATGATTATTTACAAAAAGTAACCATAATTTTATTTAATTCCAACTGAAATTCAGTTCTTGATGTTTTTGTTCATTCATTTATTGTTTTGTAAATGTATCAACATATTTTGATTGGAAACCTTCCATTTATCAGATACTCTTCTAAGTATTAAGAATATAAATGATAATAATCATAAGTACATTTAATAATTATATTTTTTATTTTAGACATGATTTTAAGCCCTTTATCTAATTAATCCTCACATATTATGATAAGCTTGAATACTATTCTAATTTTATTTTATTTTATTGAAGATTTTATTTTCAAGTAATCTCTGCACCCAACATGGGGCTTGAACTCACAACCCCGAGATCAAGAGTCACACGCTCCACTGACTGAGCCAGCCAGGTGCCCCACTATTCTAATTTTAGATAAAGAACCTGAGGTCCACAGAGTTCAAGTAACTTGCATGAGGTCATGCAGACAATAAAAAGCAGAAGTAGGATTCAAATCCATGTCTGAACCCAACATCTGGACCCTTTTCCTTATCCTGAGTATGACCGTACACCCCAGTTTGCAGTTTGCATTTATTGTTTTACCATAGTTTCAAATAGAATACTCTGTCCTCTTCCAGAGTATCCTGGCTTAGAAGATAAAATATATGGTCACCCTTCTCGTGCTCTACAGCTTCATATGGCCCCTGCTCACAGGGTGGACAGAGTGTAACTATGTTCAGAGGTGTTTTAAAGAGTGATCATATATGAAAGTGAAATTCCAAGTCCAATAAACCTTCCTAGCTCATCATTGTCCTTTGTAGCAGAGAGAATCGAAACAGAAAAGGGCATTTTAGGAAGAGCAAAAAAAAGAGAAGTGGGGAGCTACATATATAGAAAGTCATTGTCAGTCAGGGAATGCCAATAAGGAGAAAAACCCAGTTATTTTGCTGTTAAGGCAAACAACTGGACTCCATAATATTCAACTATTTGTGGCTTTTCCCAGCTTGTTTTTGTGGGGTTTTTTTAAGATTTTATTTATTTGACAGAGAGTGACACAGCAAGAGAGGAAACACAAGCAGGGGGAGTGGGAGAGGGAGAAGCAGGCTCCCTGCTGAGCAGAGAGCCCGATGTGGGGCTCGATCCCAGGACCCTGAGATCATGACCTGAGCCGAAGGCAGACGCTTAATGACTGAGCCACCCAGGCGCCCCCCAGCTTGTTTGTTCACTAGATTATGCAAGAGTACTCAGATGATCGGTCAGGGTAATACAGGTAAGTAGGAAAGTAGAAGATATTGCCTGAGAAGGATAATATGGCTGCTAAATAAGGATAATGGTCTTTGAACATCACAATCAGTGCATTTGTGAACGAACATAGGGAATCAAGAATGGAATGCAGCCCAAGTTTATTTTGTGGCTCTGGGCATCAGTCGTGGTGGGCTTCTTTGTCAGATTACAGGTCAATTCCATAGCACTAGCCTGAGATTAATGAGTGTTTCATAGAAAATGACTGAGATTTATGTAGATTTATGAAATCTTGGAACCTACCTTATTCATATGGCTATTCCTATCTCTTTGGACATCTAGTATGAGGGTAGAACTACAGAAGAGGAAGTGTACTCACCAGAAATTGTTCATGAAAAAAATTGTTTCGATGCAAGCAGTTATCCAGTGACTTTCCAATGCAGTTTGTTCCTTGATGGCATTATTCAGAAAATATATATCTCAATCTGTCTGATCACTTTATGTCAGTTTTGAAGTGCAGGAACCCTTTGTATCATTTAAAGACTTTGAAACCCTTTCCTTCTGAGATATGAGAAGGATGCAAAGCACTGTTCCATATAATGAGAACAAATTATGTTACTATCAGGCAGTATTTGAAAATGTGAAGTAACTCATGCTTAAAATTGGTGAATTAAACATAAGTAGCATTTTTCTAAACTGTTTGTGTTTAAACTATCCAATAAAAGCACTATAATTAAAGACAAGAAAGACATATCGTAAGGTCATATAGTTTATTAATCTATCTGAACTACTGAGGTGAATTCTTATATCTCTAGAGATATATACAGAAGAAAACTGCATAATTTTCATTTCAGAAAGTTGGAAAGATACTTTACATTTTACTTGACTGACCTCTAGTCTGATCTAACTTATGCTCACAATTTTGCTGGATGAATGAAAGAATGAAGGGAGAGAGAAAGGGAAGGAGGAAAGACTAAAAATAGTTTATAGTGGAAAGATGCAAACAAATCTGGTTTCATATCTTGGATATTCTTAGAAGTTATGGCACATGGAGAAGAAATGTTTAACATCATTAATAGTGATCTCATCTATAAAGTAGGGGACATATCATTTAGAGCTGTTAGGATGACAGGAGGAGCATCTGTGAAAACATAAACTAATATTCCAAATGCATCAACAATACAATGAATTCATACAAAATTTTAATATTTGGATGGAGTTCTTTTATTTTTATTATTATTTTTTTGAGAGAGAGAGAGAGAGGAAGAGAGTCCGAGAGAGCATGAGCAGGGGGAGGGGCAGAGGGAGAAGCAGACTCCCCTCTGAGCAGGGAGCCCGATGCAGGACTCAATCCCAGGACCCTGGAATCGTGACCTGAGCTGAAGGCAGACACTTCACCAGCTGAGCCACCCAGGTGCCCTGGATGGAGTTCTTTTAAGTATGATATCTCATGCAAAGGAGGAAATAGTCCTAAATAAGTCACAGAAATGAAAAGTACAGTATAGGGAAATAGTTAATAATATTGTAAGAATGTTACATTAATAACATAATAGTATTATTAATATTGATTGTAATGTGTTAATATTATGTATAATGTTATCTGTATGGTGACAGATGGTGACTACACTTATCTTGGTGAGTATTGAGTAATGTATAAAATTGTCCAATCGATATGCTATACACCTAAAATTAATATAACAGTGTATGTTCATTATTATTTCAATTTAAAAAGAAAAGAAATAGAGAGTCCTGTACTTTTACACCAAGGTCAGCCCACACCTGGAGGACTGACACTTTCATTTGCCAGCAAACAGGAAGTGGAATGTTGTTAGCAAGGAGTTGTTGGAATCGTGGAGAGAGGGCCCTTGCACCCATGACATTTGAAAATAGTCAGAAGAAATATGGATATTTGGATTTTATCTGACATAACTTAGAGAGAACACATCTCTCTTTAAATACTTAAATGGCTTTCACAATCAACACAAGTGAAATCAGTCAATGGTGAATATTCTGGGAGTAAGATTTGGTTAAATCATTATAACATCATTATTATTCTTTGATCCATTAGAATTTCTCTAAATTATTCCAGACGAATACTTCCAATTTTTTAATGTCTTTGAAAGATACAGAAGGCTTTCTCAGAGCATAGGTGGAGGTGTGCCCAAATGTTTACAGATGGGAAAATGGTATCTTGAACAACAGAGTAAGCTTAACCTTTTTTCTTTAGAAGTTACAGAAAAACCCATTGTCAAAATGACATACAGGTTAAGACACAACAAAGCAATAAAATCCGATCAGCTACTCCGTAGGATCAAATTGCCCTCTGCTCTTGTATCCTTTGGCATGTCACAAAGGGGATCTAATTCCTTTGTTTTCCATTTCCACGTGAAATTTAGACTTTAAAAGAAAGCCAGATCAGTTGCGCTTGTGTTGAAAAGGGGCTTGAAGTTAGCTTGCCAGGAGCATGACAATGGCTGCTTTAGTAAAATATCTAGTGTTGCTGCTGGTTGTATGGTAGTCACCAAATGATACTGGTTCAATGACGAGAGGGAGAGCAAAGTGGCCTGTGGTCAATAATATTCTACACTGTTAGCAACAGAGAAGAAGGTCTTCATAGAGCACTCTCAGCTCACTTGGTTCATTTCACAGGGCACAGATGTCCTCTCCTTCTTTTCTCCTGCTATTCCCTCTTTTTTTTTTTTTAATTTTTTATTGTTATGTTAATCACCATATATTACATCATTAGTTTTTGATGCAGTGTTCCATGATTCATTGTTTGTTCATAACACCCAGTGCTCCATGCAGAACGTGCCCTCCTCAATACCCATCACCGGGCTAACCCATCCCCCCTCCCCCCTACCCTCTAGAACCCTCAGTTTGTTTTTCAGAGTCCGTCATCTCTCATGGTTCGTCTCCCCCTCTGACATACTCCCCTTTTCTTCCTCTCCTGTTATCTTCTTCTTTTCCTTTTTTCTTAAAATATGTTGCGTTATTTGTTTCAGAAGTACAGATCTGTGATTCAACAGTCTTGCACAATTCACAGCGCTCACCGTAGCACATACCCTCCCCTCTCCTGCTATTCCCTCTTAAAGACAAACTTCCAAAGCTCCACTCTGCTTATCCAGTTGCATACATGTACTTCAACATAAACCATTCATTCTCCCTTGCACTCTAGTGTACAGCTGACGCGACTTCCAACTCTTTCAGTTAGGAGTGGTGGCATAGGCTTCAGTTCTGACTGCTGGAATGGAGTGGGAGTGACAGAGCTCGGGGTTTTTGTGGACTCAAATAACCACGTAAGGACGACCTTGCTCATCTGAATCACACTTGTGCAAACTGTATGTGAACAACAGATTTCTGTTGTACTGAGATATTAAATAATAAGCCCAGTTTCCTAGCAGCTGAGCTCTAACGAGTCCGCGTGACATTCAACACCACTTACAGTGTATCCAGCTAGTCTCCTCTTGTACAGCATTTGCTTTTGCAGCACTTTTTCTAGCCGTAATAGTCTGTTCTTTATTTCTGATTCCCCAAAGTGGTTTAACCCTCCCTGTTCTTATGTTGCCTTTTGTCAAGGATACCTTTTCTTGGACTCTGCTTAACTGCTTGGAAAACTCCTACTCAGTCTTTAGAAATATTCCAGCATTAGTAGTGAAAATCATTATTTCCCTGCAAATACTCCCACAGCGCCTTTCACACACCTATTACGGATCTTATATCTAGTCACCAATAGTTTTCGGGTAAAGATCCAGCAGTTAGTATGTGTCAATTAAAACTTGAGAAATGCATTCAAGAATGTACAGGGAATCTCTTCTCTTCCATTTTTATTTTAAGCTTACCTATTTGGTTTTCCCTTGTCTGAAATTTCATCCATTGAGACTCTGATACTGTGCTCCTTCCTTATGTCTAGAAAGTCCAGGACAATAGAAAGTACATTATTGCCTAGGCCCAGAGAAAGAGACAGAAAGCAAATATTAAACAAAATCAGGATTCCAAAGAAATATTTGTACACCCATATTCATGGCAGCATTTTTCACAATAACCAAAAGGTGTAAGCTGCCCAAGTATCCACCGATGGGTGGATGGAAGGGAAAAATGTGATCTATACGTATGATGGAGTATTATTTAATCTCAAACAAGAAGGAAACGCTAACACATACATATTACAACATGGATGAACTTTGAGGACATTAATCAAAGTGAAATAAGCCAATCACAAAGGACAAATACTGTATGATTCTACTTATACAAGGTACCCGGAGTAGTCAAGGTTATAGAGACAGAAAGTAGAATAGTGATTATCAGAGGAAGGGGTAGGGGAGAATGGGGAGTTATTGTCTGATGGGTACAGAGTTTTAGCTTTACAAGATGACAAGAGTTATGGGGATGGATGGTGGTGATGGTTGTACAACAATGTGAATGTACTTATTACCACGGAACTGTGCATTTGCAAATGGTTAAGATGGTAAATTTTATGTTATGTATATTTTATTTTATTTTCATGGAGTTTTTAATTCTAGTAGAGTTAACATACAGTGTTATATTAGTTTCAGGTGTACAATATAGTGATTCAACACTTCCATACATCACCCTGTGCTCATCACAAGGGCACTCCTTAATCCCCAGCACCTATTTCATCCATTCCCCTATCTACCTCCCCTTTGGTAACCATCAGTTTGTTCTCTATAGTTAAGAGTCTGTTTTGGGGTTTGTCTCTCTCTCTCTCTCTCTTTTTTCCTTTGTTCTTTTTTGTTTCTTAAATTCTACATATGAGTGAAATCATATGGTATTATTTGTCTTTCTCTGACTGACTTATTTCACTTAGCATTATACTCTCTAGCTCCATCCATGTTGTTGCAAATGGCAAGATTTCATTCCTTTTTATGGCTGAATAATATCCCATTGTGTATATATATATATATATATATATATATATATATATACACATATATACACACACACATATATACACATATATAAGAAGAGGTTTTATATATATAACCTCTTCTTTAGCTATTTATCTATTGATGGACACTTGGGCTGCTTCCATAGGTTGGCTATTGTAAATAGCAAATATTGCAATAGCAATAAACATAGGGGTGCGTGTATCCCTTTGAATTAGTGTTTTCTATTTTGGGGGTAAATACCCAGTAGTGCAATTCCTGGATTTAGGGTAGTTTTATTTTTAATTTTTTGAGGAACCTCTATACTGTCTTCCACGGTGGCTGCACAAGTTTGTGTTCCCACCAACAGTGCGCGAGGGTTCCTTTTTTTTCCACATCCTCACCAACAGTTGTTTCTTGTATTTTTTATTTAAGCAATTCTGACAAGTGCAAGGTGATATCTCATTGCATTTCCCTGATGAGAGGGATGTTGAGCGTCTTTTCATGTGTCTGTTAACCATCTGTATGTCTTCTTTGTAAAAATGTTCAAGTCTTCTGCCAATTTTTTAATTTGATTTCATTGGGTTTATGGTGTTGAGTTATATCAGTTTTTATATATTTTGGTTACTAACCATTTATCAGATATGTCATTTGCAAACATCTTCTCCCATTCGGCAGGTTGTTGCCTTTTAGTTTTGTTGATAGTTTCCTTCACTGTGCAGAAGCTTTTTTATCTTGGTGCCATCCCAATAGTTTATTTTTGCTTTTGTTTCCCTTGTCTCAGAAGACATAGCTAGAAAAATGTTGATGTGTCCCATATTAGGGAAATTACTGCCTCTGCTGTCTTCAAAGATTTTTATGGTTTCAGGTCTTTAATCTATTTTGAGTTTATTTTGTGTATGGTGAAAGAAAGTGGTTCAGTTTCATTCTTTTGCACATAGCTGTCCAGTTTTCCCAACACCATTCATTGAAGAGAGACTATCTTTTTCCCATTGCATATTCTTGCCTCCTTTGTCAAAGATTAATTGACCATATAATTGTGGGTTTATTTCTGAGCTTTCTATTCTGTTCCATTGATCTATGTGTCTGTTTTTATGCCAGTACTATACTGTTTTGATTACTACAGCTTTGTAGTATATCTTGAAATCTGAGATTGTGATACCTCCAGTTTTTTCTTTTTCAAGATTGCTTTGGCTATTGGAGGTCTTTTGTGGTTCCATACAAATTTTAGGATTGTTTGCTCTAGGTCTGTGAAAAATGCTGTTGGTATTTTGGTAGGGATTGCATTGAGTCTGTAGAATGCTTTGGGTAGTATAGATATTTTAACAATATTTGTTTTTCCAATCCATGAGCGTGGAATGTCTTTTCATTTCTTTTTGTCATTTTAATTTCTTTCATCTTGTTTTATTGTTTTCAGAGTACAGGTCTTTCACCTCCTTGGTTAAGTTCATTCCTAGGTATTTTATTCTTTTTGGTGCAGTTGTAAATGGGATTGTTTTCTTAATTTCACTTTCTGCTGATTCATTATCTTAGTGTATAAGAGTACCACAGATTTCTGTACATTGATTTTGTACCTGCAACTTCACTGAATTCATTTATCAGTTCTAGTAGTTTTCTGGTGGCATCTAGGATTTTCTCTATATAGTATTATGTCAGATAATGAGTTTTACTTCTTCCTTACCAATTTGGATGCCTTTTATTTTTTATGTTGTCTAACTGCTATGACTAGGACTTCCAGTACTATATTGCATAAAAGTGTAATAGTGGACATCCTTGTCTTGTTCCTGAGCTTAGGACAAAAGCGCTCAGTTTTTCATCATTGAGTATGATTTTGGCTGTGGGTTTTTCATATATGGCCTTTATTATGTTGGGATATATTTCCTCTAAGCCTGTTTGGTTGAGGGTTTTTTTTATCTTGAATATTGAGGGTCCTGAACTCTGCAGGTGTACAGACTGACTCATACCCCAAATCCACATACATATGTCCAAAACTTCAGGCCATATTCCAACTTCTGTTCTACCCCAGTCAATTCTTCAACATCTTAGCTGTGACCTTCTTGGCTTTTCCTACCATTTAATTGTCTTATTTCTCCTCTAGGTTTTATACTCAGCTGTCTTTCTCTAATGCTTCCTCAAATGCTTTTTCTGCATCTGTTGAAATATGATTTTTATCCTTCCTCTTCTTGATGTGACATGTCACATTGATTGTCATGTGAATATTAAACCACCTTTGTAGCTCAGGAATAAACCCTCCTTAATCATGGCATATGACTTTTTTAATGTATTATTGGATTAGGTTTGCTACTATTTTGTTGAAGATTTTTGCATCTATATTCATGAGAGATATTGGCCTCATTCTCTTTCTTTTTAAACATGCATCTGCATCCTTATCATTTGGCATTTTCAGTATTCCTTACTTTCTCTGCATTTTCCTTTCCAACCTATTTTCATCCTTTTTCTAATTTTTGATTCCATATAAATTAGTGCATGAAAAGAGGAAAAATAATTCATGTTTTTAGAACCTTTTATATACCAGTCCCTACCTACACAGAGCTCTTTTCCCTATAGTAGATAGTATCATTTATATTTTTCAACTTTTCATTTTTTTAAATGAGGTTACTCAGAGCATGTCCCGCAGCTGGATAATGGTGTAGGAGTTTCACCTGGAGAAATGGGGTGTCCAGAACTAAAAGTGATAACAATAGTAGAACATTCTCCTCATGAGATGTTGTTCCTTTCTCTCAAGCATCATCAGTTTCATATGCAATGATCAAACATATGGCAGCAGCTAGGACAGATGACACAAAGCAGGGCTATGTCAGAGTCAGTTCATGGAAGAATCTTTGAGCTCTGTAGTGATTGTAAGTGACCATCTGCTTTTTTTTTTAGAATATTTTTTTAAAGATTTTTATTTATTTATTTGAGAGAGAGAGAATGAGAGAGAGAGAAAGCACATGAGACGGGAGGAGGGTCAGAGGGAGAAGCAGACTCCCCGCCGAGCAGGGAGCCCGATGCGGGACTCGATCCCGGGACCCCAGGATCATGACCTGAGTCAAAGGCAGTGGCTTAACCCACTGAGCCACCCAGGCGCCCCAGTGACCATCTGCTTTGGTCCTGAACTCTGCAGATGTGCAGACTCACTCATACCCCAAATCCACATATATACCTCCTACAACTTCAGCCCATATTCCAACTTCTATTCCACCCCAATCAGGTCTTCAGCTTCTCAGCTGTGACCTTCTTGGCTTTCCCTACCATTTAAATTGTCTTATTTCTCCTCTAGGTTTTATTCTCAGCCCTCTTTCTTTAATTTAGACTTTTCACTTCCTACCCCAACCATAACCAAATTCTCCCTGAGCCTAGAGTAGTTTAACTGCCAGTGGCAACTACTTCATTTATTCCAGACTAGGCTCATAAACCTTACATTTCAGTGCAAGTCTTTGTGAACAGTTCTCCTAAATGTGCTGGCTGTGCATTCAAGAGCATTTCTCAGACTCAGGGAAGAAATCTGATTGCTATGGAACTTTTTCAGTCATCGTAAGCAAGCGGCAGAACTAATAGCCACTGCTGCTCTTGCAGGTTAATTAAACTAGTTTCTACAACATTGCATTAATATTTCATGACCACAGTGCTGAAAATTCAAGGAGTATTTTTCTCACTCTCATTGGATGGGGGGGCATAAAAAATAAGTTAAATTCATGTATATGTGTGTGTCCCAGGACTACCATTTACTCAAGGATTACTTAGCAATTAAAGGATGGTGAGAAATGTAATTTAAGCCCTTTACAGCCTAGTTACATTGAAGCATACTTTATTAAAAGGTCATATTTGTAAATGATCCAATATATAATGTTCTGTTCCTTTGGAATTCAAAACTGTAATCCTGACATGTTATTCTACTCATGTGGAGTTGAGTGCAAAGGCAGGAGATGATAACAGCATCATTCTACCGGATTTCTGAGAAAGCCCACTGGTGGTAGTTGGAGGGAGCATGTGTACATATCTTAGCTGAAAGTGCTTAGAAGACATTTTTTAGTGCATTTGAGAAAACTGGCATCTATGATTATCAAAGTAGCCATTTGAAAAATGAATAAAACAGCCACACCACTTTTGAATCACAGGTCTCAGATTTGCTTGTTAAAACACAAGTTATTTATTTTGAAGAGATGCGAATGGCAGTTCTTGTATGTAGTTGTATAGCTTCAACAAATATTGAAGTGTTTCTGCTTTAAAATTTTAATGAATTTTAGTGAGATATGTAAAGATAAATATATTAGAAGGAAAACCTTTTTTTTTTTTTTTTGCAAGTGTCTTTCCCCCAAAAGAAATACCAAAACACAGAAGTTTAAAATATGTTTACCTACACTAAAGATTATCTGTACTGGAGAAATGGAAGTATGCACTGTGAACTAGTACAGGATATGTTTTATACTGTATTCATGCAGGAAAACTCATTTGAAAACAATGTATAAAACTAATTATAACAGAGAGATTAGGGAGGAGTAAAAGAAAGGACAATAAAACTGAAAGAAGAAAACTCAACAACAGATATTTCAGTAAGATTCAAAGAGAAATTTAGGTTAAAGAATGATAATAGGCCAATAGGAGAATTCACTTAGAAACAAGAACAACATTTAATTTTTTAATGTTATATTGAACTAGATAGGAGTTGTTTGAACAAAATGCTTAAAGTAGGATTGTGGCAGAATTAAAAGAACATCTGCAAGTAGATGTTGGGAAGCACATCCCTAAATAGCCAGTGATTATGTCCAACTAAATTTAAGTATTGTTAACCCATTTTTTATTTTTTTTATTTTTTATTGTTATGTGAATCACCATATATCATTAGTTTTTGATGTTGTGTTCCATGACTCATTGTTTGTGCATAAAACCCAGTACTCCATGCAAAACGTGCCCTCCTTAATACTCATCACCAGGCTGACCTATCCTCCGACCTCCCCTCCCCTCTAGAACCCTCAGTTTGTTTTTCAGAGTCCATCGTGTCTCATGGTTCGTCTCCCCCTCCAATTTCCTCCCCTTCATTCTTCCCTTCCTGCTATATTTTTCTTTTCTTTTTTTTTTTTCTTAACATATATTGCATTATTTGTTTCAGAGGTACAGATCTGTGATTCAAGTCTTGCACAATTCACAGCGCTCACCATATCACATGCCCTCCCCAATGTCCATCACCCAGCCACCCCATCCCTCCCACACCCCCACCACTCCAGCAACCCTCAGTTTGTTTCCTGAGATTAAGAATTCCTCATATCAATGAGGTCATATGATACATGTCTTACTCTGATTGACTTATTTCACTCAGCATAACACCCTCCAGTTCCATCCATGTCATTGCAAATGGCAAGCTCTCATTCTCTTTGATGGCTGCATAATATTCCATTGGGTATATATACCACCTCTTCTTTATCCATTCATCTGTCGATGGACATCTTGGCTCTTTCCACAATTTCGCTATTGTGGACATTGCTGCTATAAACATGGGGTGCACGTACCCCTTCAGATCCCTACATTTGTATCTTTGGGGTAAATACCCAGTAGTACAATTGCTGGATTGTATGGTAGCTCTATTTTCAAATGTTTGAGGAATCTCCATACTGTTTTCCAGAGTGGTTGCACCAGTTTGCATTCCCACCAACAGTGTAGGAGGGTTTCCCTTTCTCTGCATCCCCGCCAACATCTGTCGTTTGCGGCCTTTTAATTTTAGCCATTCTGACTGGTGTGAGGTGGTATCTCATTGAAGTTTTGATTTGGATTTCCCTGATGCCAAGCGATGTTGAGCACTTTTTCATGTGTCTGTTGGCCATTTGGATGTCTTCGTTGGAAAAATGTCTGTTCATATCTACTGCCCACTTCTTGATTGTATTATTTGTTCTTTGGGTGTTGAGTTTGATAAGTTCTTTATAGATTTTGGATACTAGCCTTTTATCTCATATGTCATTTGCAAATATTTTCTCCCATTCTGTCGGTTGTCTTTTGCTTTTGTGGACTGTTCCTTTTGCTGTGCAAAAGCTTTTTATCTTGATGAAATCCCAATAGTTCATTTTTGCCCTTGCTTCCCTTGCCTTTGGCGATGTTTCTAGGAAGAATTTGCTGTGGCTGAGGTCAAAGAGGTTGCTGCCTGTGTTCTCCTTTAGGATTTTGATGGACTCCTGTCTCACATTTAGATCTTTCAACCATTTGGAGTCTATTTTTCTGTGTGGTGTAAGGAAATGGTCCAGTTTCATTCTTCTGCATGTGGCTGTCCAATTTTCCCAACACCAGTTGTTGAAGAGACTGTCTTTTTTCATTGGACATTCTTTCCTGCTTTGTCAAAGATGAGTTGACCATAGAGTTGAGGGTCCATTCTGGGCTCTCTGTTCTGTTCCACTGATCTATGTGTCTGTTTTTGTGCCAGTACCATACTGTCTTGATGATGACAGCTTTGTAATAGAGCCGGAAGTCCGGAATTGTGATGGCGCCAGCTTTGCTTTTCTTTTTCAACATTCTTCTGGCTATTCGGGGTCTTTTCTGGTTCCATACAAATTTCAGGATTATTTGTTCCATTTCTTTGAAAAAAGTGGATGGTATTTTGATGGGGATTGCATTGAATGTGTAGATTGCTCTAGGTAGCATTGACATCTTCACAATGTTTGTTCTTCCAATCCATGAGCATGGAACGTTTTTCCATTTCTTTGTGTCTTCCTCAATTTCTTTCATGAGTATTTTATAGTTCTCTGAGTACAGATCCTTTGCCTCTTTGGTTAAGTTTATTCCTAGGTATCTTATGGTTTTGGGTGCAATTGCAAATGGGATCGACTCCTTAATTTGTCTCTCTTCTGTCTTGCTGTTGGTGTATAGGAATGCCAATGATTTCTGTGCATTGATTTTATATCCTACCACTTCACTGAATTCCTGTATGAGTTCTAGCAGTTTTGGGGTGGAGTCTTTTGTGTTTTCCACATAAAGTATCATATCATCGGCAAAGAGTGAGAGTTTGACTTCCTCTTTGCCAATTTGGATGCCTTTGATTTCTTTTTGTTGTCTGATTGCTGTGGCTAGGACTTCTAATACTATGTTGAATAGCAGTGGTGAGAGTGGACATCCCTGCCGCGTTCCTGACCTTAGGCGGAAAGCTCTCAGCTTTTCCCCATTGAAAATGATATTTGCTGTAGGTTTTTCGTAGATGGCTTTTATGATATTCAGGTATGTACCCTCTATCCCTATACTCTGAAGAGTTTTGATCAAGAAAGGATGCTGTACTTTGTCAAATGCTTTTTCTGCATCTGTTGAGAGGATCATATGATTCTTGTTCTTTCTTTTGTTAATGTATTGTATCACGTTGATTGATTTACGGATGTTGAACCAACCTTGCAGCCCAGGGATAAATCCCACTTGGTCGTGGTGAATAATTCTTTTAATGTACTGTTGGATCCTATTGGCTAGTATTTTGGTGAGAATTTTTGCATCCATATTCATCAAGGATATTGGTCTGTAATTCTCCTTTTTGATGGGGTCTTTGTCTTGTTTTAGGATCAAGGTAATGGTGGCCTCATAAAATGAGTTTGGAAGTGTTCCTTCCATTTCTATTTTTTGGAACAGTTTCAGGAGAATAGGTGTTAATTCTTCTTGAAAAGTTTGGTAGAATTGCCCTGGGAAGCCATCTGGCCCTGGGCTTTGTTTGTTGGGAAATTTTTGATGACTGCTTCAATTTCCTTAGTGGTTATAGGTCTGTTCAGGTTTTCTATTTCTTCCTAGTTCAGTTTTGGTAGTTGATACATCTCTAGGAATGCATCCATTTCTTCCAGGTTATCTAATTTGCTGGCGTAGAGTTGCTCATAATATGTTCTTATAATTTTTGGACGTTCTTATATTTCTTTGGTGTTGGTTGTGATCTCTCCTTTTTCATTCATGATTTTGTTGATTTGGGTCATTTGTCTTTTCTTTTTGATAAGTCTGGCCAGGGGTTTATCAATCTTGTTAATTCGTTCAAAGAACCAGCTCCTAGTTTTGTTGATCTGTTCTACTGTTCTTTTGGTTTCTAGTTAAGAGATTTCTGCTCTGATCTTTATTATTTCTCCTCGCTGGGTTTAGGCTTTATTTGCTGTTTTTTTCCTCTAGCTCCTTTAGGTGTAGGGTTAGGTTGTGTATTTGAGACCTTTCTTGTTTCTTGAGAAAGGCTTGTATTGCTATATACTTTCCTTGTAGGACTGCCTTTGCTGCATCCCAAAGATTTTGAACAGTTGTGTTTTCATTTTCATTGGTTTCCATGAATTTTTTAAATTCTTCTTTAATTTCCTGGTTGACCCATTCATTCTTTAGTAGGATGCTCTTTAGCCTCCATGTATTTGAGTTCTTTCTGACTTTCCTCTTGTGATTGAGTTCTAGTTTCAAAGCACTGTGGTCTGAAAATATGCAGGGAATAATCCCAATCTTTTGGTACTGGTTGAGACCTGATTAGTGACCTAGGATGTGATCTATTCTGGAGAATGTTCCATGGGTACTACAGAAGAATGTGTATTCCGTTGCTTTGGGATGGCATGTTCTGAATATGTCTGTGAAGGCCATTTGGTCCAGTGTGTCGTTTAAAGTCTTCATTTCCTTGTTGATCTTTTGCTTAGATGATCTGTCCATTTCAGTCAGGGGGGTGTTAAAGTCCGTCACTATTATTGTATTGTTGTCAATGTGTTTCTTTGCTTTTGTTATTAATTGCCTTATATAAGTGGCTGCTCCCATGTTAGTGGCGTAGATATTTACAACTGTTAGATCTTCTTGTTGGATAGACCCTTTAAGTAGGATATAGTGTCCTTCCTCATCTCTTATTACAGTCTTTGTTTTAAAATCTAATTTGTCTGATATAAGGATTGCCACCCCAGCTTTCTTTTGGTGTCCCTTAGCATGGTAAATGGTTTTCCACCCCCTCACTTTCAATGTGGGGGTGTCTTTGGGTCTAAAATGAGTCTCTTGCAGACAGCATATGGATGGGTCTTGTTTTTTAATCCAATCTGATAGCCTGTGTCTTAGCCCATTTACATTCAGGGTAACTATTGAAAGATATGAATTTAGTGCCATTGTACTGCCTGTAAGGTGACTGTTACTGTATATTGTCTGTGTTCCTTTCTGGTCTATGTTGCTTTTAGGCTCTCTTTTTGCTTAGAGGACCCCTTTCAATATTTCTTGGATGGCTGGTTTCATGTTTGCAAATTCCTTTAGTTTTTGTTTGTCCTGGAAGCTTTTTATCTCTCCTTCAATATTCAATGAGAGCCTAGCTGGATATAGTATTCTTGGCTGCATATTTTTCTCGTTTAGTGCTCTGAAGATATCATGCCAGTCCTTTCTGGCCTGCCAGGTCTCTGTGGATAGGTCTTTTGCCAGTCTAATCTTTCTACCTTTATAGGTTACGTATCTCTTCTTCCAAGCTGCTTTCAAGATTTTCTCTTTGTCTCTGAGACTCGTAAGTTTTACTATTAGATGTTGGGGTGTTGACCTATTTTTATTGATTTTGAGAGGGGTTCTCTGTGCCTCCTGGATTTTGATGCCTGTTTCCTTCCCCACATGAGGGAAGTTCTCTGCTATAATTTGCTCCAATATACCTTCTGCCCCTCTCTCTCTTTCTTCTTCTTCTGGGATCCCAATTATTCTAATGTTGTTTCGTCTTATGGTATCGCTTATCTCTCGAATTCTGCTCTCGTGATCCAGTAGTTGTTTATCTCTCTTTTTCTCAGGTTCTTTAGTTTCCATCGTTTGGTCCTCTATATCGCTGATTCTCTCTTCTGCCTCATTTATCCTAGCAGTTGGTGCCCCCATTTTTTTTTGCACCTCATTGATAGCCTTTTTGATTTTGATTTGGTTAGATTTTAGTTCTTTTATTTCTCCAGGAAGGGTGTCTCTAATAAGTTCCACGCTTTTTTGAAGCCCAGCTATTATCTTAAAATCATGATTCTGAACTCTAGGTCCGACATTGTACTAATGTCTGTATTGAGTAGGTCCCTGGCAGATGGTACTACCTCTTGTTCTTTTTGCTGAGGTGATTTGTTTCATCTTGTCATCTTGTCCAGAGGACAATAGATGAATGAGAGAAAAAAATGCTAACAGGTTAACAAAGTCCCCAGAAAATATGCTCTAAACAAATTAGAAAAGACCTGAAACCATGGGAAAAGAAAGGGAAAGAAAGAAAAAAGAAGAGGAAAAAAAAGAGAAAGAAAAAGATAAAAACAAACAAAAACAGAACAAAACAAAACAAAAAACAAAATATGATCAAATATGATCAGGCTAGTGCATAGATCAGTGCCACACACTAGATTTTGGGTGTATTTTGGTCTGTTAGAAGATAGTGCCTCCTAAAATTGTAAAAAAAGAAAGACTTATATATGTACAAAATAAGGGTTGATACAATGAAGGGATGGAAGATGACTGTAAAGATGAAAATTATAAAAGATTTTATAAAAGGAATTGATAAGTTGTTTGAAAAAAGAAAGAAGAAGATTTAAAAAAAAAAAGGGAGAGAATGTGATCAGGCAGGAGACCAGAACAAAGCCATACACTGGAGTTTTCAGGTATATTTTTATCTGTTAGAAGAAACTGTATCTCAAAATTTTAAAGAGAGAACAACTTATATATATATGTATATGTGTATATATATATATATGTGCCAAAAATAAGGGTAACTACTATGAAGGGACAGAATATGACTCTAAAATGAAAAATAAAAAAAAAAATTTTAAAGGGATTGATAAGATGTTGGTTGAAAAAGGGAAAAAGAAAAATTAAAAAAAAACAGTTAAAAAATTAACTTTGAAAAACTAATGAATCATGGTAAAAAAGTCATGAATTCTATGTGCAGTATTCCCCTAGCGCTGGAGCTCTCCCGTTCTCCTTGATCGGTTATCTTGGTCCTGGCTGGCTGTTCGTGCTGATCTTCTGGGGGAGGGGCCTGTTGCCGTGGTTCCCAAATGTCTTTGCTGGAGGCGGAATTGCCTCGCCTTTGTGAGTCCGGGCTAAGCAATCTGCTGGGGTTTGCTCTTGGGAGCTTTTGTTCCTTGCAAGCTCTCAGTACAGCTTTGGAGGATGAGAGTGAAAATGGCGGCCTCCCAATCTCCACCCAGAGGAGCCGAGAACTCGGGGCCCCGCTCCTCAGTGCGCCCCCAGAGAAAAGCAGTCAATCACTCCCGTGTCCCCAGTCTCTGGCCGCACTCCGTGCTCACCCGGCCTGTGACCGAGCATTTCTATCTCTGGCACCCGACCCTGTGTGGAGTCTCCAAACCCAGCAGATCCCTGTGGTGCGTTCCCGTGCCGCTCCTCCCGGGGGAGGAAGGGGAGTGTCCCCGGCTCTGCCACTTGTTGGGTCCCTGCTGGAGGAGCAGTGGCCCGACTGGGCCGCGGATCACAGTTTATGGCAACCCCGAGCTGAGAGCCCGCGCCTCGGCTCCGTCTCTACAGCTGGCTTCCCCGCTTTGATACCTGGGAGCTCTGCCCCACTCAGGCACCCCCGGTCTTTCTGTGACCCCGAGGGTCCTGAGACCACACTGTCCCCCGAAGGTTCCACCCACCCCACTTAGCCACTGGAGCGACGTCCCTCAGCGGAGCCGACTTCTAAACGTTCCGATTTTGTGCTCCGCGGCTCTTATCACTTGCCAGAAGCAGCCGACGGAGGCCCCCTCCCCCGCCGACTATCCTCCCGTATATCGCCTCGGATGCACTTCTACGCACGTCCTACCTTCCAGGAAGTGATCGCTTCTCTGTT
The DNA here is from genome assembly GCF_003265705.2 of Callorhinus ursinus. NCBI lineage: Eukaryota > Metazoa > Chordata > Mammalia > Carnivora > Otariidae > Callorhinus > Callorhinus ursinus. The sequence goes on along the minus strand of NW_027397083.1, from coordinate 25,137,317 downwards.
CAGAGAGTTGTTGCTATTCTTCTCTTCGATCTCCTATTGAGTTCGTAGGTGTTCAGAATGGTTTGATCCCTATTCAGCTGAATTCCTGAGACCAGACAAAATCCAGGTCTCCTACTCCTCTGCCATCTTGCTCCGCCTTCCAACCCATTTTTTATTTTCATGATGAGAGAGCTGGTTCCTTCCAGATCAGTGGTTCCATTATACCCCCATTACATATGGAATCTGATACCTGAGAGCTCTAGTCAAGTGATGGAAATAGCAGCTGAAAAAAGAAGAGGCACAGAGTCAGAGAGATGATATACTGTAAAGCCAGCTTTCTTCTTGTGCAGGAAAAAAATCCCACTGGGTAGCTCAAAAGAAAGAACAGTTCTATACACTCTGTCATAGCAGAATTTTTCTGCAAGGAAGAGATTTTGACTAATCAATTTTGTCAGATTTCACTAAAATCCATCTTTACTTGTTGCTCAGACAGGCCCTTAGAATTTCTGTGAGTTTAGCAGGTTATTGAAACCTGGAATTAATCCAGTGTCCTATAGATAAGCCCTGATTTCCAGATCCATTGATCTCTTTGTCAGAATGCTAAGTGAATGATCTTTCTTAAAAATCCCTTTAAAAAGATTTAATTTCAGGCAATTAATATAACCCATCTCCAAATATCCTTATGGAAGATATTTGTAACTTTGAGTTGGGAACAGAGACAAGCAGAATACCTGAAAAAGTCAGTTGAGAAAACACAACACTTTGCAATTTCTGAGACCAACAGTACAGACTTGGCTGTAAAACAAACAAATAAAATCATGGCGTTTTCCTTTGTCACTTAAGCAAGTTGCCTCCTCAGTTTATAGAATGTGCTCCATCATGCATAGCTAAGCCTCGTTTCAGTTACATGCTTTGTGTTCAGAAGGATGTAATATAACAGCCTGGGATGGTGCTACTAATTGGCTATTTTATGAAACTAATTGTTCATATTATTATTAGGGAAACTCAGATTCAGGGAGAGTCTCCACATTTGACTGAGCCCCCATTCCCCCTACCTATTGCCACAGGTATGGTAGACATAATTCTCTGTATGGAGTCAGTTCAAATTACAGCTCTGACACCCACTTGCTGCTGGTGACTTGAGCATATCCTTAATTCCTCAGTTCATAGCTGATTCATATGAAAGATGTTAAAATAATATATAATTCAAAATTGGTGAAAGTTCTTAATCTCAGGAAACAAACTGAGGGTTGCTGGAGTGGTGGGGGTGGGAGGGAGGGGGTGGCTGGGTGATAGACATTGGGGAGGGTATGTGCTATGGTGTATGCTGTGAATTGTGCAATACTATTGAATCACAGATCTGTACCTCTGAAACAAATAATGCAATATATGTTAAGAAAAAAAAAGAAGACAACAGGAGGGGAAGAATGAAGGGGGGGGAAATCGGAGGGGGAGACGAACCATGAGAGATGATGGACTCTGAAAAACAAACTGAGGGTTCTAGAGGGGAGGGAGGTGGGGGGATGGGTTAGCCTGGTGATGGGTATTATAGAGGGCATGTTCTGCGTGGGGCACTGGGTATTATGCACAAACAATGAATCATGGAACACTACATCAAAAACTAATGATGTAAGGTATGGTGATTAACATAACAAAAAATTTAAAGAGAAAAAAAAGAAAAGTTATACATCTAAATGATGTCAGTGGTCAGCAAAATTGGATCCCACTGCCTTCAACAATTCATGAAAAGCCTGCTGGTCATTTGCTGGTTTATTCTTAGATTCATTATCACTCTGCTTTGCTCTGGGTAACTGGTACCAGTATTACATTATCTCTGTATAAGTGATAGTTTGTTTTTCTGGCTGAACTCTGTCTGATTCAATTGTTTAATCTCCTTTTGAAGGATTATTAGCCAAACTTTTATTTTTATTTGGCTTTACCTTCTGAATTATTCATGGTATATCACATTCCCCTGGTTAGCATAGGTTTATAAAAATTATAATGAACAAAATGATTAGACACTTTTTTTGTTTGCACTTAGGAAAGGCTTCATAAATCTAATTTTACTGTACTTTAGCTATGCCACATCTCCCTCTAATTTGTATTTACAAGTAATTTCACATGGTGAATAAATACTTGTACTATTTCAAATTGTGCCTATGAAATCACATTCTCGTTCCATTCTCATTTTTTTAAAAAATATATTTTAATAGCTTCACTGCCCTGGGAAGTCATAACAATTTAATTATTTTGAATATATTGTGCTTTGTGCCTATTTTCTATTCATAATCCATCTGTGTTATCGAAAACCTTGCAATTAATACTCAGAAGTTAATGAATTACTGGATGGAAAAATCCTCTGATGTTGGCCACTGAAGGACTGAATTATTTCCCACCAGTGAAAAGGTAGAATGCAGGTATTGATTTAGGGGCCTATTTAGTTCCATCTTACCCTGTGGTTTACTGGGTTGTAATCACTCTTAATTTGGAACCAATTTTGTTCAACTCCCTGCAGCTGTTGAATGGGAAAGTTACCTGTTCAGCATTGAGGGTAAAGATGAGGGGTTATAGAGGGGCTATTTTCATTAGTCAGGATAAGTAATAATAACTGTTGCAACACACTGAGATCTCAGTGGCTTAACCCACATACACAAAAAATGTTTTTAATTGTTGGTGCAGGGCCTAATGGATGCCCGTGAAGGGTCTCCTCTATTCTGAGACACAGGGATACAGGCTCCATCAAACCTGTGATTCAGCCAGCTCAGCATACAGACTCTAAGATCAACCTGGCAAGGGAAGAAGGAGCTAGAGTTTCACCCAGGATGTTTTCAAGGGGCAGAACTGGGAGTAGCTTGATTCATTGATCAGCACCCAATATCATTTATTTAATCTAATTGTAAGGCAAGGTGGGGGAGCACGTGGAATATTAGGTGGATGCTTACTACATCTGTTATGTCCACCAGACAGGTGGGGATGACATCAGGAGGTAAAACTGTATCCATAACTTTGCCCATCTTCTTCCTGAACTACCTGGACTTCTTGCTTTCCTAAGGAATTCCTATGTAGCCCTTTTACTAAGAGATCTGGAATGTACTTTCTCCTTGAAGCCTATACAGATACCTTCAGGCAAATGTAATTGCTCCTTTTCCCTACATTTTTTCTATTTTTTTTTTTAAAGATTTTTTTATTTATTCATTTGACAGAGAGAGACACAGCGAGAGATGGAACACAAGCGGGGGGGTGGGGAGAGGGAGAAGCAGGCTTCCCACAGAACAGGGAGCCCGATGTGGGGCTCGATCCCAGGACCCTGGGATCATGACCTGAGCCGAAGGCAGACACTTAACAACTGAGCCACCCAGGCGCCCCTCTGTTTTATTTTGTATTATGACTATCAATGAGAAGCGCTCCTGTTTATTGAGTATTTACTTTATGGCAGTTTTTGGTACAGGGAGAGATCCCTGTTTGCCCACAGACATCACAATCTCCATTCACCTTCTGGCTCTGTGGTCCCTCCTGATAATTCCTGGAACTACTAAACCAAGAGCATAGTCTTTCCATCACTCTGCATTGTGGAGACCCAGTGGATTTATAATGTACTCCTTTTTGGAGTATACTTGAAGAGGCAAAAGAGATCTTACCATTTGATATGCTAGATGAAGTAATTCCTTCACTCATGCATTTACTCTTGTATTCATTAAGCAATTGTTAGACACCAATGGTATGGCAGGCACTGTGTTAGACATGGAAGACCAAAAATTTTTTTTCAGGGATTTCTTTCTAGTAGTGGAGCCTGGCATATCATACAAATTCAATACAATAGGAAAAAGGAGTTAAAGAGAAGGGGTGGCCAAAATGCCCCAAAAGAGTTCATTGGCTTTATAACTCTAAAATAAAACATGCTTATGGAAATCCTTTTATGGGTGGAACCATTTTAGAATGTTAATTTTTTTAAGTTGTTTTGAATATGGCCAATATAGGAACCCACTGTGTAACAGGCACTTCTCAGAGAACCAGGTGAGGGTAGAAATTCCAGCTGTGATTTACTTACATACAGGTGAGGCTGTTTTAGATTCAGCTGGGCCCTGGAAAGGAGCCAGAATGTTACACATTCTAGTCTCCAAAACAGGATTATAAATCCTGAATTCATAGATGTTGAACTTTAGAAGGATAAGGTCTATCTTCTACTTTTTTTCTTTCTTTTTAAGAGATTTTTTTTCCTTTCTTTTTTTGAGATTTTATTTCTTTATTTTTTTTCGATTGAGAGTGTAAGAGAGAGAGAGCATGAGTGTGGAGAGGGGCAGAGGGAGAAGCAGACTCCCCGCTGAGCAGGGAGCCCGACGTGGGACTCGATCCCAGGACCCTGGGATCATGACCTGACCTGAAGGCACACCTTAACCATCTGAGCCACCCAGGCGCCCTCTTTCTTTTTTTAAATTCACAGTGCCCAGCACGGTGCCTGCCTCAAAATACTCAACTCAACAACAGTTTTTTGAATAATCCCATGTATGCTAATAACTATTGATGCAATAGGAAAAACTATATCCCTTATAGCTCTGACCAAAAACTTGATTTCATCTCTGCATCTCCAGTAATTAGTATGGGTTCTAGAATACAGTAAGGTTGACTTTAGTTTGATTAGCAAGTTAGTTACATTTACTTTATTGACATTGCCCAATTGTAAAATGTGCTGCAATCTGTTCTTACCAAGTACCAAATTTGCTACATTTGGTTAAGAACTTACATAAAGTAAAAATATTCATACCTCTTCCACTAAGTTGCTTTTTATTCTTGGGAGAAGCCAGTTGGTTAATCTGTACTCTAGTGATTTATTTTGGGTACATTTGCTCATTACATTTAGTGCAATATAATTACAAACTAGAATTGGCAGCATGTGAGCTCAATGTAATGTGTGATTATTTTCCTCATTATTTATATCCAAAGCTCACTATCTCCTTTACACAGGTTTCTTGAAGTTTAATATTTTCTCAAAATAATTCAAAAGCATCAGTGAAGAGAATGTACTTTTTTTTTTACAAAAGACCTAATTTGGTTTAATTCACTGTAATTGGTTCCTAAGTGGGTTACTTTTTAAGATTTATTTTTTTAAAGAGAGAGAGAGCACATGTGTGCACGCATGCAGGGGGGAGGGGCAGAGGAAGAGGAGAAAGAATCCCAAGCCGACTCTGTGTGGAGCACAGAGCCTGACTTGGGGCTCCATCTCAGGACTCTGAGATCATGACCTGAGCGGAAACCAAGAGCTGGATACTTAACTGACTGTGCCACCCAGGCATCTTCCCCAAGTGGGTTTTTTAAAAAAAAAAAATAGTCTACATAGATTTCTGTTTTGTCTTGCTTTATGAGAAATATTGGTCAGTAAATTGCTTCTTTGAAAAGGACAGTTATATACCCACTTCTTTATGAGAAGGAAACAAAAAGTAATTATTGAGTTCACTTCATTTATTCATAGTCAGTAGTTCACTTTATTCATAAATATTAGTATTTCTTTATTCGTGTTTGTGAAAAAGTGAAGTCAACATTGAATAATTTCAATACATATTTTAAAAAAATGATTTGATTTAAATTGAAGTATAATTAACATACAGTGTTATATTAGTTTCCAACATACAATATAATGGTTCAACAATTTTATACATGACTCAGAGCTCGCCACAATAAGTATATTCTTCATTCCCTTTATCTATTTCACCCATTGACCCCACCTACCTCTCCTCTGGTAAGCACCAGTTAGTTCTCTGTATTTAAGAGTATAACTTTTTGTATCTTATTTTTTTTGTTCATTCACTTGTTTGTTTGTTTTTTAATTTTACATATGAATGAAATCCTATGGTATTTGTCTTTCTCTGACTTACTTATTACATATATACTATTTTTTTAAACATCAATGGATTCATTTAGAAACTTTTTATAGTCTTTATGTTTGAGGACTCTTTTTTTAAGTTTTTGTATGTGGCATGATAAAATGTGTGTGTGCACAGTATTTTAAGAGTAGGATTTTTTTTTATATAATAACACTAGGATTTTCAATTTAAATATAGTTTGATACAAACAATATTAATTAATAAAATAGAATGATAATAAAATTTACCATTTTTTGTAAAGAAAATATATTTTGCAGTATAGAGGTTTACACTTGATACTATAAAAATATTTGTGAATAGAAATACTTCAAAATAGCATTGATTATGATAATTCTAAAAGCATTAAACATTCAATTCTAGCAACTTAATTTATTTAATGTTCCTCATCCAATTTAGGTTTGCTGTCCATATATCTTAATTCAATTTTTTTTTTCTCTACTTGGACTATTCTGCTGTCTTATCTCCCCACATCTGTCAAGGACTCGTCCAGGCTTAGCTCAGATATCTCCTTAATGAAGAGTACATAATTCCTAACCTTTTCCTTGAGTGATCTGTCCTATGCATTTTTTTTCTCTTTTATACTTTCTTTTTACTTACATTTGTGTAACTACATGAATTCCTTTGTTAGGGCAACCATGAGGTCCTTGAGGATAGACTAGGTCCTCGATATATTTTTATTTCCTAAGCAGCTAGTTCTGGCAGAATGGAAAACAAGTCTCAACACCTTCATCCAGAAATGAGAACACACAATCCAGCCAAAGTCAGCTTCGAAACACACAACACATTATGCATCTACCCCTCTACCTCCTCCAGTTTCTATACTATGTTTTAATAGGTAAGTTGTCTTATTAAGTTATAAAAACACCTAATGATAAAATCATTAAACTCTGCTACCATATTCTGTCATACATAGTGTGTTATGGCTGCTACTCTATGCACACTGGATATTTCCAGAGACTCCCTAAGGAGAATATAATTTTCTTGAGAAATAAAAAATCTGCCTCTTGGTGCTTCAAGGCAATAGTAATGGAATGTGTCCTATGAGCAAATGAGATTGTACTGAGTTCCTGCTGCCCTTTCTCTTATTTGGTGGTATTTTTATATATTTTGGTTTTTCTATTTATCATTCTCACTGATATTTTTTTCTTATGCCCAAAGTATTTTTCACCTTATCATTGTTCTTTTAAATCTCTCTAAAGTTTTTCTATAACAAATCTATATAGTGTAAAGATATCTGCATCTTTCTAATACAATCCAAATGGAGTGTATTCTTCAGTACAAGAAAATTGGCATTTGTTCCAACCTGTTCATTATTTTAAGGTACTGTTTAAGTAATTACTAAAAGTCTTCAATGAATATTCTCTACCATCTCCCAGTTTCTATTGTTTGGATCCTAAAATTGGACTCCTTTATTATTCAATGAAGACAATCTAAAACACGGTTTATTTAAATTTTATTCTAATCTCCTATTATTTCCTTTTTCAACTTGCCAATTAATTATCCCCAGTTAATACCTTGTGGCTCATTTCATGTTACAGAATTTCAGACACTTAATTTGTACAACATAACTCTCATGGTTCTGAACCTGTATTACACATTTCCAGAAAAGTCTGGCCACAGAAGTATCTTTATTTTGTATTAAAATAAACTATTTTCCTCACAAGGTTTCCCACTAACCCTCTAACTGCTAACTCTCTAATCCAAGTCCAAACTGAGTGGGCTTAAGCTATCTTCACAAATATACAGTTTATCCTTTCCTCTCATTCAAGCTTGCCTTCTCTAAGATAATTCCAGTTACTTCAGCTATGTGGTTCCTAATTTCTGACATTATCTTTTCGTCTGGGTACTCTTTTGTAATGTGATATTCAAAATTGAACACTGTATTCCTAGGGTAATATGAATAATACTGAATAAAGATACATTGTTGTTCAGTGAATCTCAAGTGGAGGAACATTTCCTTCCCCACTACCAGAATAACAGAGCCTCTATTGCTGTTCTTCTAAATTTTACAGCCACCACCCTGACCCCTCCAATGTTGAAAATCACTGTAAGTATTGAGAGTCAATACTGACAGAATTGTGTTGCCTGTTGACAAAAGTTAAGTACCACTATTTTACATAAAATATTTCTGTTATTGCTCTTCAAAATCACAAACTCAATTCAGATTGTAACGTACTTAAAGTGAATAGGCTCTCAAACTTACTGCATTTAAATCATGGCTATTACCACTTTGCCTTATGGAATTGTTTTGATGGTAAAGATGAGGAATCTCAAATTTATTGCCTGGAAAATCAAGTAGAGTTCTCTGGGGGGAAAAAAATGATAGTATGAAAACAGGCTTACAAGTTCTTTTCCTAGAAACTAACAGAAATGACTAAAGAACAGTAAAGACAAAAAACAGGGCATGAGGCCAACTACATTCCATGTGTTTCATGGTATGACTACCAGTAGAGTTGGAATTCAATTGAAGGAAGACATCAGAAACTGACTCAGAGCAGTGAGAAGTGGGAAGGTAGATTCTTGAAAACTCCATGTTTACACTTCATGTTTGGGGGCAAAATGTAGAGTTGCAGGTAGATTGTGTGTGAGATGTGAGCCACTAAGAATGAAGCCGTTTTCCCTGCCTCAAATGAAAAGCACTTAAAACCTGAACTGACTTTAAAGGAAAGACAAATCCAAGGCCTTTTATGGTTATTTTTCTTTGGCCCCCTTTGGTAGCAGCAGACTCAGTATAACATGGAAGAAATCCCTCTGGATTTGGCGGAGCAAGGTTTTACATTGGAAGTCTGGGAGAAGTGATAATTTATTTTACTCCTCCAATTCAATAGATGTAGGCCCTAGTCCATTGTGGTAAACTGGCCAAATGAGATAAAGACAGATATAAATCAAGTACTTGGGAGATCAAAATTCTCGGATTGTAAATGTCTGGAGACTGAGTTTCTTCACTCTTATCAGGCTGCTGAATTATAGAATTTTTAAAAGCACATAAAAACAACCATTATGCCAGTTTAAATTCTGAGGGGAAAATTGTCGTTATGGACAGAAGGTGGAGAAGGAAGAGACCTGTGTTTCTTCTCTAAAGAGAAGTAGTGGATTAGTTGGTGACCAACTGAGATTGTGAAAAGAAGAAAAAACATTAAAACTTTCAAAAACTCTGAAACAAAATATAGGACATAAATATAGAATCCAAAAAATCAAATGGAAAATTACATCAGAAGATTTTCCCAAGGAAGAAGAAAATGGTCTAAAAACTGTTTAGTTTTTTTAAACCATGGTCTTTATAAAACAAGACATACTACAATTAAATTATAAACCAAGAAGAAAGCAAACTAGAAGACAAACTAAAAACATTTAATGTAATAATTTATATTATTGGAAATTTAAAATGGCATCAGAAGCAAATAGGATTAAACTCAAACTGGAGAAAATAAAATCAGTGGTTGGGGCGCCTGGGTGGCTCAATCGGTTAAGCGTCTGCCTTCAGCTCAGGTCATGATCCTGGGATGGAGCCCCACATCAGGGAGCCTGCTTCTCCCTCTCCCTCCAGCTGCCACTCCTCCTGCTTATGCTCTCTCTCTCTGTCAAATAAATAAATAAATAAGATCTTTAAAAAAAGAAAAGAAAGGAAAATCAAGTGGTGTGAAGAAGAGATTTAAGAAAATTATCCAGAAAGCAAAAGAAGACAAAAAAATGAAGTGATGTAAGAGAAGGATGAAGACATGAAATATAGTTAACAAAAATTCGAAATATAGTTGAAAAAGGAACACAATATTTGGTTTCTGTGTATATCCTAGAAGTTATATTGACCTGAATTAATGCTTAATTCTGCACATTCAAAAGACTCATCACATGGTAAGTGAAATGCTAATAGAAAGAAACAGATGGTGAATTTCCAAGGTAAATGTTATGTAAATAGATTCATAAGAAGGAAGGGGCAATTTCATATATCAGCCTCCAATCTCTTTCTTGTTCTTTTTTCTCTGGTCTCCAGTAGTGTTATCAGTACTCAGTTGAATACTCAAGAGATGCCCCTGAGTAAACCTCTGGAAAAGCTCCTACTCTGGGCAGCTTTCTCCTTTCCAGTACTCTGCTCTGTGAACTCTAGCTTCTTTGGCTTCTCAGAACTGCGTGCTCTGTCTCATCATTCCGTTATCGCCCTTAGTTCCCTTTCCTTGTACTGCTACCTGGAGATCTTTACAGGAAATAGGTTGGAGCAGTCCTGGGGCTCCCTCCATTTAGCTCCCATTTGTCAGCGATCACTGTCCTTTATCGCCTGATATCCAGTATCTAGAAAGTCTTGCCCAAGGTATTTTTTTCCAGTGTTTTAGTTGTTTCAAGGTGGGAGGGTATATTCAATTCCTGTTATTGCATCTTGGGTGAAAGTGAGAGCGCACATAGCATTTTGTTAGCTGTCTTTCTTAGTTCGTTCCTCCCACCCCTCAGCTTTTTTAAAAAAAACTTTTTTTTTTAAAGATTTTATTTATTTATTTGACAGAGAGATAGCGAGAGCAGGAACACAAGCAGGGGGAGTGGGAGAGGGAGAAGCAGGCTTTCCGCTGAGCAGGGAGCCCAATGCGGGGCTCGATCCCAGAACTCTGGGATCATGAACGGAGCCGAAGGCAGCCGCTTAACTGATTAAGCCACCCAGGCGCCCCCTTCCAAAAAAATGTTTTAGAATCTGTTTATCATATCATATTTTTATCATTTCTGAGTTTTCTTTCCTTCTTTTTATTTTAACTCCTTAACTTAAGTCTAGTGGCTTAGCCGAGAGAAGATTGCCAATGTCCTGGCTTTGAAACTGTTGTTTTCCTCAGCCACTGAAGAAATGTTGGAAGCTTTAGTCCCAGTGGATTTAAGATACATAACCCAGCAGCTTATTTCAAGCAGCATACAGCATACCCACGTTTTTATTTCATCACACCAAGACAGTTGAGCTTTGATTACTCTAACCCTGGAAACCAGAGCAGGTATATTTTTCAGCTCTGAGCCTCAGAGATGTTTAATTTGTATTTGTCACTGTTTTAAACTTGTATCTATTTGAATGTTGGAGCGTAAGTTCGAGTTTAAAGTGTAGTTAGACAATAACAATGAGAACACTTATTCAGAAGTCTCCAGGCTTTTCTGTGTTTTCTTTAATTTATCTGTAATACATTACTCATCATTTTACTTTCTCTTATTAATAGTAAATAATAGGGGCGCCTGGGTGGCGCAGTCGTTAAGCGTCTGCCTTCGGCTCAGGTCATGATCCCAGGGTCCTAGGATCGAGCCCTGCATAGAGCTCTGCATCGGGCTCCCTGCTCCGCGGGGAGCCTGCTTCTCCCTCTCCACTCCCCCCTGCTTGTGTTCCCTCTCTCGCTGTGTCTCTCTCTGTCAAATAAATAAATAAAAATCTTTAAAAAAAATAGTGAATGCGATATGTAATTATTTCCTCCCTACCAATGTGGGTTGTTTAAAGAGAAGGACCAGGCCTTATTTATCTCTGTATTATTTTCACTCTATATTTAGACCATTAAGATAACTTTGAACCTCTCACTCACCTAATGAACCATATGTGTGAGCCATAAATAGTTATTATTCAAGTAAAGTGTCCATTTATTAGAAAGAGAACACAGTTGTTTTCTGAGTTTACCACAGAAAATGTCTTAGGAAGAGAAACTCATCTTTTTAATGGATATATTAGCTACGACAGTTTGGATGGTATGGGTTGAGGCAGAATTATAGTCTACTTGCTTTGGATAAAAAAAAATGGATAGAGATTTGTGGTAGAGAAAGGAGGAGCAGAAGCCAAACAGGTAAAAGTGAATCTAATTAAAATGGCCAGAGGCCAAGTGTGTACAGGGGAAAGAGGCCAAGAGAGACTTAAAAACAGGCTTAGCTAACAATTCAGTGTTAAGTTGTCAACTATGATTCATGACAATGTAGTTCTTCTGTTCACTCAGACTTTGATAAAGTCTTACTAACACATGACTTTATGACAATGTGTTTGTTTAGTTTTGCTTTGCTTTTTTGATTCAGGAGTGAAAGTTTTTACTTCAAAGGAAAATAAGTGAGAATAGCAGTAGGCAAAAGAGTGAGCAAGGATCAAGAACTCATAAGAAGCAGGATACTGGAGCAACAGATACCCACAAGATCTCCAGAGAGGTCAATTCCTCAAAAAGTTAAACATGGAGTTATATAACTTAGCAATTCTACTCTCACATAAATTTGTACACAAATATTCATGGCGGAATTATTCATTATCGCGAAAAATTGGAAAAAGCCCAAATGTCCATCAACTAATTAATGAATAAACAGAATGTGATGGATCCATACAATGGAATATTATCAGCAAAAAAGTACAATGAAGTACTGACATATTGATATGTGCTGTGTGACACATGCCACAACATGAAGGAATTTCGAGAACATTGTGCTAACTGAAAGGGGCCATTTATATAAAACAACATATTTTATTATCCCATTTATATGAAACATCCAGTAGAGGCAAATCTATATGTGCAATGTAAATTAGTGGTTGCCTTGGGCCAGGGGATGGGATAGGGCTGGGTAGAAATGGGGCATAACAACTAACGAGTACAGAGTTACATTCCGTGGTGATAAAAATATTCTAAAATTGATTGTGGTAATGGTTTTAGAACTCTGAGAGTATCCTAAAACCCATCAAAAGGTACACTAAAAATAGGTGAGCTATATGTAAATTCTATCTCAGTAAAACAAAAAAATATGATTGGCAGGTAAAATATAGTATGCCCAATTAAATTTGAATTTGTTTATATCAAATATTTGTTTATCCCCAATATTGCATATTATAAAATAATTTATATTTTTATTTCATACACAAATTGTTTGTTACAAATAATTGTTCATTGTTTATCTCAAATTAAAATTTAACTGGGTGTCTTATATTTTTATTCGATAAGTCTGATAGCCCTGCATTAAGACAAAATAGCCTGGGCCCTAGACAGCACTTCATCTGTCTTTCCTTTCAATAAGCACCCAAACAAGTCTAAGGGAGTTTCACATGAAGATACTCTTACAGTGTTTAAGAGCGTAATATGTATTACAGCTTTATAGCTTAGTACATGTGGGGAATTACCTTGCTGCTCTCATGTTGGCAATATCTGTTTAATATGTGTGAGTAATTTAGCCCTTGCCAAAGTATATAATTTTACTAAAAAGACAAGAAATTTTCATATCTTTCCTGATTTTATCTTGGGTATACTGTTGAAGGAGATATTTTCCATATTTGGAATGAAGGGAATCTAAAATATTTTATTGTGGCAACTGGGGACCTAAATCTTAACAGATCAAACAATTTCATAGTGTAGCTAGAGATTTCCACAGTAGTCGTTCTTAAGAAACAAATTCAGTCCCTTCAACATCCAAATCGATTTTGCATATATCCAAGTAATCCACTGTCCAAAGTCAAACACTTGTTTTTCGTTTAGGTTTATCTGGGTTAAGTTCAAGTCAAAAGCTATAGCAACAGAAAAATCAGCATCTTTATTGTCATGCCTTAAAATTCATTTTAATAATGTATCCAATTTAATCATTCGCTTAGTCTATAGTGTTAACTAGAGTGTGTTTGCCTATTCTTCATATCAATTCCACACTCATATGATAAACATTTGTCACAAGTGAGGAATGACTTTAAAAATCTTGTAAGCAATAGAAGCATCATTGGGATAAGTTACATGGATATATGTCTTAATATTTTTAAATTCACAGAATTGCATGAACAGCCCTTACTGAGTTTTTCAAATAATCTCAACCCTATGGAATCCAGTCTAACAAAAATAGTTATTTTTTTATGTGTGAAACACAAGATCTACAATTTAAAAAACAAACACAACACTGATGTACAGAGAATAGTATCTGTTCTCACTGAGCTTAATGTTTAGCAGAGAAATAATTACATAATTACAAAAAAGTAATTTATCACCATTATAATCATAGTAATGATTTGTGAGTATCCCTCTGAGTATTTTAGAAAGCTTCTAAATCTTTGCCTTGTTTTCTTTAGGAACTTGCTCAGGTATTTGAATTTTTATCAGTAGGTACGTGTATGTGGTTTTCTGTCTCAAAGCATTTCAGAATTTACAAACTCAAGAGCAACGTGAAAGGAGAAGCTCTTAACGAGACAGACATCTAACAATAACAGAAGTGGTAACAGGCAACTGAGCTCAAGGAAGAAAACAAGATTAAAAGGTATACAGACATATAAATATGGCTTAGCTCCATATTCTGTGTTCTTCATACTCGTATCTTTAGGGATAAAATTCATTCCTTAAAAGAAATCGTATCTGGAAGTTAAAAAGAGAAAGCATAAATTTAGGACTACTTTTGTTAGGGTAGAAGATTGAGAAGGAGGGTGCTTTTCTTTACAAGCTCTTGACATTTTTTTTTTTTTTTTAAAGAGGAAGGCCCAGACAACATTTTGAGAATGATTGTCTTTTTTTTTTTTTTTTTAAGATTTTATTTATTTATTCATGAGAGACAGAGAGAGAGAGGCAGAGGGAGAAGCAGGCTCCCAAAGAGCAGGGAGCCCGATGCGGGACTCGATCCCGGGATCATGACCTGAGCCGAAGGCAGACGCTTAACCATCTGAGCCACCCAGGCGCCCAGCTCTTGACATTTTTTGATATTCAGTGACCCCTCATTAACTGGAAGTATGTAGATTTTACTAAAATTTTGGAACCTTATGTCAAGCCTCAAAAAAAAAAAATTGAAGTACTGTAAGCCTTAGTAGAGAAGTATAATTTCACCTCCTATCGCATATGTAACATTATTTACATAAAGCATTTGTGTTTTAATAGAAAGATTCTAATTCAAATCTTGTGAAAAGAATAAGATTTAAGTGTTACTCAGGTATTTATGTCTTGCCCTATGAAATCACCAAATATCGGATGAGAAAAGGTTAACAGCCTTGGAATTTTGTGAGTTCATCTTCAGATATTAAATCTTTGTAGCATTGATTAACATTATGATGACAATAATACTTAGGGAAGGAAAACTAAATAAAAGCAGAGGGGCATTCTTTTGGTATTTACTAGTGATTCACACGTCATTTAATTCTCAGAACCTCCAAAACAAAGGAGAAACCCAAGACTCAGGTTATAGGACACTCCTATTCTCATACGTCTAGTAAATTTTGGACTAAGAATTCAAATCCTAGATATTCTAAGTGGGGTGCTCATCACAGGATAATGCTGCTTTTACAGAAGAGACAAAATACATGAGCCACGTATTACTGGGATGTCTTGTTTATGCCAAGATACATGTGAAGGAGAGAAGAAAGCAGATGATTACTGTTAAAATTTATTGAAAGCTTAATTTGTTTAGACATAGTAAATATTTTACTAGCATTTATTCAGTTTATTTTCACAACCAGTTCGTAATGGTTGCTGCATTTCTCTGTGTATGACATATTAGAAAGTGACGGTTAGGAGCTAAAGTTTCTTCCCCAAGATCCCAGAGCTGTGGAACCAGAATTCAAGCCCTGCAGGCTCAAGTCAAGTACTAAGTGTTAGTCTTAATACTATGCTATACTGCACCCTGGGTCTTGAGGAAAAAAGAGAACTGAACTTTCAGATTTGTTGATAATTGCAGGAAACTATTTCAGTGGATCCAGCCATAACTGAATACCAGGCTCTTCAGCAAGACATATTCGAAGCATGCCTGACACAATTGCCTTGCTTTTCTGTTCAATTGACTTTATTCACATAATCAAAGATTATTCATCATCCTAAGTGCAGGCAGCATGGGACACTAGTTTAGGATAAAAGGATTTTAAAGACTCATGCCTTTTCTTTTTTCTCTATTCCTTCTCTTTTAGAAAAAATCATAATTTATCACAAGGACACTGATGAGCAATTTATAACTTTTCCTGCTCTGAGCAGGAAAAATATACTCAATGGCAACTTTTTAATCAAATGATTTATTTATATATTCATTCATTTAGCTAAGTACATAGATACTCTAAAGCAGTGTTTCTCAGCCTTTATTTGAATTATGCATCATTGGTCAAGATTTCTCTGAGTCCTGCATTCTGTAGTTTACATAATGAGAATAACCATAATTTTTCAGCTATAAAATGATATTCTAATATTGCATATGGTCTTTAAAATATATATATGTCACTCTACCCTGCTCCAGAATTTCCACCATCTTCTTTTATCCTCTCCTTCTGTCTTTAAGAATCCCCATTGGAACACTAGAATATTCTTTTTAAGTGACATTGTTACTTTCCCCACCTCTCATGACCAGATTCTCTGTCTTCCCTCAGTTCTGCCCTCTGTACCTGCTCCTGATGGGATGAATTTTTTTTTTAAGATTTTATTTATTTATTAGAGAGAGAGAGAGCGAGAAAGCACAAGCAGGGGAAACTGCAGAGGGAGTGGGAGAAGCCGATTCCCCACTGAGGAGAGACCGATGTAGGGCTCCTTCCCAGGACCCTGGGATCTTGACCTGAGTCGAAGGCAGACACTTAACCAACTGAGCCACCCAGGCGCCCCATGTGATGAATCTTTTTAAAGTCCTCCAGCATTTAAACATTTTGCTCATAAAAATAGAGCTTGTATTTCCATAATTTTATCTGTACTCTGATGGACATAGCGTTGAAAAAAAGTTATTTTATTCATTAGAGGTATGGAATATGGGTGAGAAAAGAATGACAACAGGGCCATGGTATTCGAACCTTATCCACTTTGCTAGTCTTTCTCCAAGAAAATGAGCAAATTAGGCTTACTGATTCTAAACACATTCTACTGTACTTCAATCACATATTTTCAAGAGGCAGCAAAGAAAAAAAAAAGAAAACAAGAAAAGAAAACTCATTTCCTTGGTCTACTGTGGCAAAAAAAAAAAAAAAAGTTTTCCTAAACTTCAGTTTGCAAGCACTATTCTGTACAAATAAACATTAAAGACTGTGGTTTTGTGCTTGAGAGGTTCTGTCAGTGTTCAAGGAATATGGGTTCATGGATGCCAGGATTACCCTATGTAAAGCAAACTGGGGGTCCTGGATATTAGTCTCATAACTGCGATGCATGGAGAAGGCCCATAATGGGATGAAATGATGCATTCTCCTTCCAGAGGAAAGGAGAGGGTGACAAGAAAGTCAACCTGTGGGATATCAGAGGCATTGTGGGAAATTCTGTCATAGGGAAAGGGATGGGTAAGGCAGCTGAGAGAAAACACCGGCAGAGGTCCGGACAGGCCAGGGATGCATGGGAAAACATCACATGAAGGGGGATGTGTTCGTTCTGATGGACAGAGGGAAGAAATATATGGCTGTCCATTGCTATGTAAGATACAAGATTTCAAAATTAACTAGAGATGGCCACAGGAGGTGATCAAAACACACTTCTACACTCATATAGTTCTTTATTTTCTCCAAGTTTTTATTTAAATTCTAGTTAATATACAATGTAATATTGGCTTCAGGTGTAGAATTAAATGATTCATCACTTACATACAACACCCAGTGCTCATCATAGTAAGTGCCCTTCTAAATGCCCATCACCCATTTAACCCATCCCTCACCCACAACCCCTCCAGTAACCCTCAGTTTGTTCTCTGTAGTTAAGTGTCTGTCTCTTGGTTTGCCTCTTTCTTTTTTTTCCCCCACCTATGTTCATTTGTTTTGTTTCTTAAATTCCACATGCACTCATATAGTTCTGAGGCTAGTCCAAGATCTAGTCACTTACTTCCTGAGTCAATTTCCCTTTCTCTCTAAACTTCAAGTTTCTTTTTTTAATTTGTGAAATGGGAATTATAAAACCTCTTTCGTAGGATTGATGAGATAAATTAATTTAAATGATGTATAAACATTCCTGACTTGCCCAAGGGAATTAACAATTCAGTGCCAGCTATTTTTTTTTAAAGATTTTATTTATTTATTTGAGAGAGAGAGAATGAGAGAGAGAGCACATATGAGAGGGGGGAGGGAGAAGCAGACTCCCTGCTGAGCAGGGAGCCTGATGTGGGACTCAATCCTGGGACTCCAGGATCATGACCTGAGCCAAAGGCAGTTGCTTAACCAACTGAGCTACCCAGGCGCCCCAGTGCCAGCTATTTTTAGAATTAAATGAGGATGTTACCTAGAGAACGTGGCCACAGGAAACGGGTCAGAGGATGAACAGGGATAGAAGCCCTTAGGTACCACTCCCGGAACAAACAGAGAGTGGATCCAAAGAAAGAACATTATCTTACTATCATATGACAGCAAATGGATGCTCATATGGTAAGAAATGTGTTGTTAAACATAATAATATTTTTCAGCTCATCCTTTATCTCGAGCAGAGCTCTGAGATTTCAGTCATTAACGTGTTTAATCTTACCCAATGAGATGTATTTGTTAATATTCTTATTTTATGGGTGAAGAAACTGACGACTGAAGAAGTTAAGAAGTAACCCCCTTGGTCACTGAGGTAAGCAGAGGAGAATTTGGAGGGAAGGAAGCCTCATGAGAGAGTCTACATCTTAATCAGCTGAGATCCTGCCTCTCAGGAAAAGATATGGGGCTACATATATTTCATAGTTACACTCAAACCATTGAATTCATGTTGTTTTACATTAGTTAAATGTATGAATTCCTGATGTACACAGTGTATCTACATTTCAGTTATCCTACAGAATGCTGGAAGGTAAGCATGGGGCATATGGCCAAATACCTCTCGCTCATCTTCAGTATCTCCGTCAATCGCGTCACTGTTCCTGTTGCTGTAAAGTCTCAAATCTGGAAGCTGTCCTTCATTCCTCACTTTGTGTCCCCCTCTCCATTCCAGTCTCAATAATCCTAATGATTCTGCCTGGAAACACATCCCAAATCAACATGTATTTTTTTTTTTTTTTAACCAAGGTGCCCCCCTTAGAACAAACCACCCCCCCCTTTCATGCTCACAGATGTAACTCTTCCCAGCCTATCTCCCTGCCACAGTTCATTCTCCTCATGGAGGCCCGATCCAGTCCCTGCCCACCTGTACCATCTCCTACCACTCTTCCCCTTCCCCTCTACATTTTATCCACACTGGTTTTTTTTTACGGTCCGGGAAACACAGCTCATTTCCACTTTCATGCCTGAGCTTTGCATCACTAGTGTCTTTCTTGTCATTAAGTTTTCGGGTTAAATGTTACCATCTAAAAAGAACTCTCATGACCACTCAATCTCAAGTAGTGCTATAAATGACAGTTTCATTTAAAAATTACCCAGAGGGGGCACCTGGGTGGCTCAGTCGTTAAACGTCTGCCTTCGGCTCAGGTCATGATCCCAGGGTCCTGGGATCGAGCCCCGCGTCCGGCTCCCTGCTCCGCGGGAAGCCTGCTTCTCCCTCTCCCACTCCCCCTGCTTGTGTTCCCTCTCTTGCTGTCTCTCTCTCTGTCAAATAAATAAATAAAATCTTAAAAAAAAAAAATTACCCAGAGAATTGTAAGAATGTACCAATGAAAATGTTTCAATAGTAAGGGGTTGTTAATTTTTTAGGTGGGTTTTTTAGGAAAGCAGGTATTGTGTTAGTTGAGAATAAAAATTTTGCCAACACTCTGTGTGTTTGAGGCTCACTCTACTTCTTGAAGTTTAAATCTGTTTAAAAGAAATTTATTCCGGATCAGTCCTGAGCATGGACACATTGCTTGATTTGGTTTCTGCAGTGAGAGGTACTCATCACTAAGCCTTGAATTTAGAGAGGTGCTTTAGTGCTTTGAAAATGATAACAAAAATTGCTTTACTTCAAAAATAAATGCTTCTCTTTGCCCAGCTGTCTCCAGAGCCCTCTACAGGAGTTAATTAGACCAAAGAGATAATTAGGGCTTAGGAGGGGAAAATAGAAATAAAATGACTGGCAGACAGGGAATTTTGTGGAGTGTTTTTCCCTTTCTTTCTTTTTTCCCCCCTCCCTGTCTCCTTCCCTCCCTGCTTGCTTTTCTGTGTCTCTACTCTCTCCCTCCCTCCTTTCTTTTTTCTCTTTCTTTCTTTCTTCCTTGCCTTGGGAGAGAGAGAGCACCATAGGTTCTTGGGACTCTGTTCATATCTTTGTTATTAGGCAGTTGAAATTTGCTGAAGGAGGTTATTTAGCAGGGACAGACATAAGACTGGCTTATCCTGCTTGGGGGAAGGATATAGAAGTATCTCATCCTCTCAGGGGAACTTCTCGTTCACAGCAGTAACAATCTCTACAATTTATTGAACACTCTCTCTTTGCCAGAACTGGGCCGAGCTCTTTGCAAAGCCTATTGGATATGTTGGATTTAATTCAACCCTCATAATTCTATGGAGTTGATATTATCACCTTCATTTTATAAGCTCAAAAACCGAGGCTTAAATATCTCTTACAATTTACCCCAAAGTACTCAGATAACACAAGAGAGTTGCAGACTGAATCCACCTTATCTGTGTTAAGGCCCTTGGTTTAACCATTTCACTACATTACTTCATGTCTATGTCAATCAAGTATATTAATTGAAGTCCTCACAATTTATTTTTCCAGATCTTAAGAATTTTTGTGTGAGAGGGAGGAGGCAGTAAAGATCACGCTCAAAAAGACTGAATAGCTTTGAGAAGATGAGGGGGTGTTTGTGGTCAGTACATGGGATACACTCCCATCCCGTGCATGTCCTTGCCTGTGACATCATGATAACTAACCACAACAAACTGGACAGAGCCATTTTCCATAAACCAGATGCCTCTTCTCTTCTTTACTATATGTGTGTTCCTGTATACATGCATCCGTGTGTATAACTTTACACTAACTTCAGTTTAAATCTGAGTGAAAAATAGCAGGCATTATGACATAAAAAAAAGATGATGTTGGGGCCATACAAGGCCAGGGCTCCACTGGATGACTTTAAAATGTGACCTTGCATAAATCACTTCCCCTTGTAGAACCGCAGTTTCCCTAGTAGCCCGAGAGGAGGCTGGAGAAGATGATCCCTTAGGCCATTCTTCAGGTGTGGAAGTGCAGAGAGCATGAAGTGGGCAGGTAGGGGGCACGTCAGCTTTGCTCCACCTGGAGCCCCCGGCATTCCTCACCAGCCTCTCTGCTCACTGGTGCAGCTGTGATCTTTACTTTCATCACAGCTTTCATGTACTCTGGGACAGCATGTTTTCTCCGATTCTTGCTCCTGCCATCTGCTTTTCCCAATTGTTTAAGATTAACTTCGGTTTTGTTAGTTCTTTCAAAATCTTATGTCAGTTAACTACAGCTGATGTTATTTTTATAATAACCTTTAAAGACTGCTGCCACACTTCCCTGGGGTTCCTTTCACTACAGCCCTTTGCTTTTGTTTTCCAGACACTTCTGTTGGGTGCCTTCCTGTCCTACAGGAATGGCCGAGCCTTCCTCACCCGCCTCTCCTCCCCACTTTCTGCCTTCTCTTTTCATCCTCCAGACGCCCTCACAAAGTGAAATGCCCAGTTTGGTTTTCCCCCAGAGTTCATAATTCTCATAATTATTAAGAAATAGTAATCATATCTGACTGCTGCATATATCTTTCTAAAAATGAATGGTTTGATCTGTCCTAAGTTAGTGGATGCTCTGTTTAAAATGAGAAAGCAAAAACAAAACAAACTCAGTTATAAAGGTTGTTTTTTTGTACCCTAAGAGAGGGAGATATTTTATCATAGGACCGAAGATATAAGTACTCTTCTAGATATGCTGCTTACAAGTTCATTTATGATAGAATAATCACAGATTTTAGAGAAAGAAAATCCTTCGTTCAAGTGTCAACCTCACAGCTCACTGTCTGTGGCCTTGAGCAAGTTATTGAACCTTTCTAAGCTTTTTATATTCATCCCTCTCAAATGTTGATTCTAACCCACAGATTTCAAAAGATGTTAAGGAATGTAGTCCCAGGACTTTGAAGATCTGCCAGTTGGCTGAGAATAGAAGGAAGGAAGGAAGGAAGGAAGGAAGGAAGGAAGAAAGAGAGAGAGAGAGAGAGAGAGAGAGAGAGAAAGAAAGAGAAAGAAAGAAAGAAAGAAAGAAAGAAAGAAAGAAAGAAAGAAAGAAAGAAAGAAAGAAAGAAAGAAAGAAAGAAGGAAAGAAAAAACAGAAATAACATTTTAGAGACTAATTCTCTGGTGGTATTCTCAAAGAATCCATATGTCTACTAGGAGACATTCTTCCAAATCTGAAACGAAATTTGCTTTACAGGTACTTTA
>NW_027397083.1:25072504-25115203 GCF_003265705.2 Callorhinus ursinus | reverse complement strand
AAGAAAGAAAGAAAGAAAGAAAGAAAGAGAAAGAAAGAAAGAAAAAACAGAAATAACATTTTAGTGACTAATTCTCTGGTGATATTCTCAAAGAATCCATATGTCTACTAGGAGACATTCTTCCAAGTCTGAAACGAAATTTGCTTTACAGGTACTTTATCACTGGACTGGGAACAGACTGGAACTCTTTCACATATACCTAGGACTTCCCACATTTATTTGGTAATAAGTCATTTAAGAACGCATTATTTTAGAGCAGTCCAATGGCATGGTATGAATAAGTAAAAACCAAATAGCCAGGCACTGTTGAGATAAAATCAGGATACATGTAGTTTTGTTTTGGGGTTTTTTGGGTTTTTATTTTTTGTTTTTTTACCTCATTAATTCTCTGGAATATCTGCTTTATACCAGACAGTAATAGTTCCTGAGGATGCGGTGATGAATAATACAAATTCCTTTCCCTCATGGAGTCTACATTTAAGCTCTGCACTGGTTGAAAGGTCAAATCAGACCAGTATAGGTCACAGTGCTTCCTGCTCAGTGCTCATAAACAATGACCAAAAAGTGCCTGAGCACGAACTTCAGGGACACAGCCTTCCAAGGCATGCTCATGTTATTTTTATTGAAGTTTTAATTTGAGATTAATTGTGGATTCACACGCAGTTGTAATAAATAACACAGAGAGATCCTGTGCTCCCTTCACCCAGTTTCCTCCAATGATAACATCTTGCAAAGCGATACTAAAACACGAAAACCAGGAATATGACATTGATACAATCAATACACCGATCTTACTCAAATTTTACCAGTTGTACATGTGTTCATTTGTGTGTGTGTGTGTGTGTGTGTGCATGAGTTTAGTTCTGTGCAATTTTATCACACATGTAGGTTTCTGTATTCACCATCACAGTCAAGATGCAGTTTATAACAATACCCACTTCCCTTCCATACCCACTCCTGGGAACCATTAATCTGTTTGATGTGTCTATTGTTATTTCAATATTGTTATAGGAATGGAATCACACAGTATGTAACCTGTGGAATCCACTTTGTTTTTCTTTTTAAACTGAGCATAATTCCCTCAATATATATCTAAGTTGTTGCATTATCAACAGCTCATTCCTTCATATTGATGAATGTTGTTGAATTTGTATTATTCATCATAATTCATTTTGTCCAAATATGCACATGAAGTATTCTGGATCAGAGACAGATTAACATTATTCACTTAAAAATCAAATAGTGATGATGTGGATACCACCCACCAATTCTTATTCTTGAGACAGCATGATAGAAGTGAGGTCAAAATTCCTATACATACAGACTTCAAAGTCTGTACCATTGGTGAAGAATGGAATAAAATAGATTTTCTCTGTGTATGTACAAGAGAAAGAGGTAGCGGGCTCCCCCTTTCCTCCCAAAAGGAGAGAGAAAAATCTTTCCTCCTTGGAGAGGGGACATAAAAGTCCCTGGTTTCTCCCTCTAGCTTTTGTAATGTAAATATATCTCTCCAAATGCAGAGAGATATGGTGTCTCTGACTTTTATGACCTAGAGATGCCTTCAAGATCCCCATCTTTATTTTCTTTTGAGATGTAAATGAATACCTCTGGAGTTGGGTAGGTCTCCCTGGGTTTCCCGTGCTATCTTGACAGTTGTAAATTAAGTTCTCATGGCTTGCTCAGCCCCAGATCTTATGTTTTCAGCAAAATGTATTCAGAAAGCCCAACTCTGCAGGAACATAAAAATATTTTATCTACAACCCACAGTAGTATTCCATATTATTAACATTATTAACATTACTTCAATTTGTTTCACCAACTGAAGGATATTTGAGTTTCCCTTTTTTGGCTATTACAAATGAAGCTGTAATGTACCTTCATGGACAGGTTTTTATGTGAACATAAGTTTTTATGTTCTCTGGTGTAAATGCCCCAGAGTACAATTGCTAAGTCATCTAATAATTACATGTTTAGTTTTAGAAGAAACTGCCAAACTGTTTTCCAGAGTGGCTATACATTTTTATAAGATACTTTAACCACATGCAATGTAGACCACTGTCTCCAACTCATGCCTTATCACATGTTCCCCTCATGTTGGGGAGCGCTGGAGCAACTGTAGAGAATTTTGTGATCTCGCTAAGAGGAAAGTGAGTGAGAGATACTTTCAGATTGAGTTTAGTGCAATATGATTATGTGGCTCAAAATTATATGCAGAAATAGTGGTATTCCCAGCCCAGAGTAGGAATGGTTTCTAGGAATACCTTAACTGCTCTGTATCAGCTCCACCGGTGATTTAAAATGAAGGTGCACGGTATGAGCCTATTCTACCCACTGGAAGTATGTGTACAATAGAATAGAACTAAAGTCTGATGCATACATAGAATCAAGAGTTAGTTTGTAGAAAGTTCTTCCAAATCTTGTATCTCATATATACTTAAGACATTTTCTATAGACTTTCCTAAAATTATATGGCTGTAAATTTTTTGTCATATAATGAATTGAGAAGGTGAATTATGCTTTTAGAAGTATCAGTAATACAAAAACAAATTCAAATAAACCATGCAAGATAAGACACTATTTTTCTTTTATTATCTCTATAGGAAAATAATAAAATGCTACTCATACCAGGAGGCAATCAAAGGGCTTATAGACACTTACACAGTATAAAGGTATGTCAGGCAGATAATTAATGAAAATATTATGTTTTATTTGTTTTCAGTGACTTGTGATATTAGCCTTTTCTAATTTGAAATTTGTTCTAAATTATTTCTCTTTCTAGTTGTGTATTAACTTGTATATCTCATTTTGTTTTCATAATTGTGTATTCTCTTTCTTAAAAGAGCCCCAAATTGTATAAACTTTAGGCCTCACAAAACCTGAATCCATTCCTTCTTATAACATCCAAGTTGTCAGGAATAAATAAATATCCAAATTTGACCCCAAAAATGGCCAACATTAAGTAGGCACACCAATTATTCCAGATTTACTTAGTAATTACACAAGTGAGATATGGGGACCTTAGCATCCCAACCTACTTCTGAGAATAGGTAAACACAGCCACTCCAAAAAAATCTAGAGTGGGAATTCCTAATGAAAGTTCTTAAGTTTACAAGAAACAGTATTATTAATACTACTAGCACTGTTGTTATAAAATACTGTTAATTATTAGCATTTATTCTATTTTTTTAACTTTAAAGATTACTTTTATTTTTTTTTTATTTAATTCTTTAAGAAACTCTCTGGAGTAGTAATAACAGGATATTATAATTAAGTATTCATTTTACATGTGGGAAAAAGAATTTCAGCATGATTGGTTGACTTTCTGCCAGCCACCCCAGCCCCGCCCCTGCTCATGCTCTCTCTCTTGCTCTATCTCAAATAAACAAAATATAAAAATATAAAAATAAATAAAAATACATAAATAAGAAGATAGAGGTTAAATGACTTGGTTAAGATGAAACAACCTAGTGAGTTGCGTAGATAGTATTTGAGTTCAGAAGTCCATACTCTTATCCAATCCTATCTAAATTAGAGATGACATTGTGAGAACAAAACTGTTTTTTTTTTAACATTTATTTATTTGAGAGAGAGAGAGAGAGAGAGAGAGCAGAGGTTAGGGAAGGGGCAAAGGGAGAGGGAGAAAGAGTCTCAAGCGGACTTCACACTGAGATCACAACCTGAGTCGAAACCAAGAGTCAGATGCTTGACTGGTACCCCAGAACATCCAGGCACCCCAGAACAAAACTTTTAAATTGTCATTGGTGAAAGGTTTGACCTCAGTGGACATGTGTTACTTAATTTACTAGCCAAAAGGAATTACCCTATAACAAGGCCACTAGAATTTTAGAAGCTGAATTTGGGAGTATGCATAAGCTGGAGGTCTCAAGCAGGTGGCTATCTAGGGGTAAGAGATAATCATATATATATGTTGACATCTGCGTGTAAAACATCCTATCAGGCATTTCTTTGATCATCCAATTTGCAAAACCTGCCTGTATACTATATTTCCATTTTCCTTCATATTCCAAGATATTTTCTAATAAATGTTTATTGTGAAATTGTCAAATGCATGTCTGGAAAAAGTTGCCTTTGATAAATGGATGATGTTGATTTGACTGAGACCTGATTTTTTTAAGCTACAGAATATTTCTATAGAATTTTTTTTTAAAAGATTTTATTTATTTGACAGAGAGAGACACAGCGAGAGAGGGAACACAAACAGGGGGAGTGGGAGAAGGAGAAGCAGGAGCAGGAAGCCCGATGCGGGGCTCGATCCCAGGACCCGGGGATCATGACCTGAGCCGAAGGCAGACGCTTAACGACTGAGCCACCCAGGCACCCCATCTATAGAATTTTCTTAAGCAGAAGGTTTCAAGGGGATTCCTGCTGCCAAATTGCTACCAGCAGTAGATTCTAAAGTCTAACTTTAATTCTAAGTCTTCATTAAAACCTCTGAGATTATCCCTTGTCTATTTGATCCCCTTTTCTAGAGTCTCATAGTAATTTTATTGTTGTGGCAACTCATATTTTTTAATTAAAGCATAGCTGGCACGCAGTGTTACATTAGTTATATAGTTCCTGTTGTACAACATAGTGATTTGACAATCCTATACATTATGCTATGCTCAGCGCAGTGTAGCTACCATCTGTCTGTGGTAACTCTTATTGGGCGTTTTTATAGAGTTGACTCTGATTCAATGTCCCCGTGAACAGGAGATTCTTGAGTATAAGAACCATATTCCATTAAATTCTCTATTCACAGCGCCCAGCACAGGGAAGATGCTAAAAAAATATATTTATTTGACTAAATTATTGAAAATGCCATCAAAATTGGCAATCATGAAGTCATTAGTGACAAAGAAATGATGGGGTGGTAGGCAATGAAAAGTAGAAGTTTGGCACTATAATTTTAGAAGTTTAGAGAGTTTTCCCAGAACCACTGTGGAGAGAATTAACATTAGCACTATTTAGTGCTCTCAGTATAATTGAAAATCACTGCTTTTTGATTCACTCTGACATTATTGTTATTAGAAGCTTGTGCTACTTCATCATTTAAAGCAATTAAATACCATTAAAGGTTCTGCCCTTTTGGTAGAACAAGTTCTTTTCAATGTTTCTATAATTTATCTTAAGCTTTCCACCAATACAGTTGGCGGGAGGGTATCCCCTTATTCTGGGATATATTTACCTCAAGCCTGGAACATTTTGTTCAACTAAGAATTTTTACTGGGACTTTGTATCTCAATGTCTTTTTATTCTTATTTTATACTATTCACCATTCAGGACTCCCTTTTTTTTTTCCTGAACCCATATGACCCTTTATCTCTGATTTCTCTCAATTCCCTTTGACCTTTGCTTGAAAACCTACAAAACATTGGCCAGTTCTTTTCTTGCTACAGTCAGGCAAAATAACTAACATATACAAAATTCTCACTCTTTCCAAAAATTTCATCTAGAATCCTGGCTCACTGAGAACCTGTTATCTACATTCCATGTAAGCAGAAGTATCTGCTTTACCAAATATTTCCCCAAAGCATAGTTTCTCCCATATTCTACTTTGTTCTTCATCACACACACATATTAAGCACTTAAAAAAACGCAAATATTTTAGTTCATTGTTAAAGTAGAATCCCATTTCAAAGTACTCAATTTTATACTACTTACTGTAATGCTAGATAAAATGGTAAAATGTGAAATCACAGTGGCATTACACAGTAGATGATTATTTCTTACATAAAGTCTAAAATGGAAAACTGGATGCCCCTGATTTGCAGGTGGCTATTCTCTCTGTCATAATTTATGGAACCGTATATTTTTCTACCCTGTGGCTCTGCCATCCTCAACTCATGAGTTTCAAAGGTATAGTGTCCAACTATATCAAGAGAAAGTGGAAAGAATGTGGAGGGTCACATGTGAGTTCTTTATGAACCAGGCTTGGAAGTGCCTACACATTTCCATTCACATACAATTGGTTAGATCTCGGGGCACCCGGCTGGCTCAGTCAGTAGAGCATGCAACTCTTGATCTCAGGGTTTTGAGTTCGAGCCCCATATTGGGTGTAGAGATTACTTAAAAATAAAAAAATCTTTTAAAAAATTGGTTAGATCTCAGTCACATAGTTCCACTATTTGGAAGGCTGAACGAAGAAAGAATGGTATTTGGGGAATGCATGGTCATCTCTGTTGTGGTAATACATAATTAAACTACTTATTTGTCTGCTATTAAGTAAATACAACATGACTTAATATCAAAATGGTGATTAATCAGCTGAAACAATCACAGCAGATCCTTGGAGGAGGTGGTATTTGAGCTGTGACTTTGAAGGTAGGTATGGGGGCGCCTGGGTGGCTCAGTCGGTTAAGTGTCTGCCTTTGGCTCAGGTCGTGATCTCAGGGTCCTGGGATTGAGCCCAGCGTCAGGCTCCCTGCTTAACAGGGCGTCTGCTTCTCCCTCTCCCTCTGCTCCTCTCCACGCCCCCCGCCCTGGGCTTGTGCTCGCTCTCTCAAATGAATAAATAAAATCTTAAAAAAAATAAAAGTAGGCATGAATGGAAGTAATGGGGAAGGTACAGCCATAGTAGGGATATAAGATAGGGCTGAAGGTAAGCTACCTTTCTCGACTGAGGGTAATATTATCTTGCCCTGCCTGCCTCACAAATTTATAGATATGAGATCTTTGACCTATTGCCTTGGTAATTTGTCTTACAAAGAAGGACAATATTATTTGGGAATTATGGCTGTGTTTTCAGAGAGCAAAAAGAAGTATCCCAGGCTTTGTGACCCACTGTTCAGCTAGTTTACAAGTATAAAATAAGAAAAATGTGGTAGAGAAGAATTATTGTATCAAAGTATTGGGCAAATTTAGATACTGAACCTTGGCTTTTGTATTCAAAGAAGAGTTTTGCCACCATATTAATTAATGAATTTTGGAAGGCAGATTATATCAAACAAGTATATAAGCAAGTTCTCACTCTGTTTCCAATAGGGATCACCCTATAGTCTTCATTGAAGAATAAAGCTTTGGGATCTTGCTTAACTTCTGTTTTTGGCCATTGACAGGGATCTTTTTACTAGTACCATCTATTTCTGATAGCTTCACCCTGAGAGTAGGAGCTCATTCTTGTTAGTTCTTGTTTACATTCTGGAAATTGGTCAGAATTTTACAACATCAAAGGGCACAGGAGAATGTCTATTCTAATCTATTCATGTTATACACAAGGATAATTGAAAACAAAGATGTTCAGTGAGTTACTCAAGGTCATTTAGGCCATTACTGGAATATTTTCCAATTTTAGAACCCTTGCCAATATATGCTGTATTTAACAAAATCACTTCTTTCTCCAGTTTTGTTTTTTATGCCTGATTTTCTCATCACTAAAATTTTTAACTGCCTTTGTTAGCCTGGCAATGTCTTTTCTCTTTAAATTTTAAAGTGGATGGTTTTGATGCCAAGTAGTGTCATAATTCCAAAAATTTATTATTACTGACTCTGTCTCACTTTTCATATAGAGAAGAATTGTCATTATTAGACAGTGGATGCCAAATTTCACTTTTGAGGTAAATTTTGATAGAAGATAGGTATTCAACATTTCTTGCTGATTAATTTGTGAACTATTTGGTTAATAGAAATACTCTAAAACTCAGGGACAAAACATCAATAATTTATTCTTACATATGTGTCTGTAGGTCAGCTCATTCTGCTGAACTAGGCCAGGCTCAGGATGTGCTTGGCTCAAAGTAGTAGATCAGTTCTCTGTCTTCTGTATATGTCTTATCCTTAGACCAGCAGCTGACTGAAGCATGTTCTTAGAATAAAAGTCAGGAGAACGAGACCAATACTGCAGTATATTTCAAGCCTCTGCTCACATGTCTCTGTTAATGTCCCCTTGGGCAAATCTCATCATATAGCCAAATCCTGTGTCTCAGGAGTGGGGAGGTATAGTCTGCTAACATGAAGTCATAGCAAATGCATAGATGTATAATGCCTTGTTTTCTGTCACTGATAAAATTGTAACACTCGATAAAGAGCTGCCATAAGCTAGTCTCACTACCTGTACTTAGCTAGTGGAGTCTACACTGCATACTTTACATATCCGTTATCAGAGACGGACTCACTGTGCTCCAACACGAGCCGAACTTCCGTTTGTGCCCTATGTTCTACCATCTCTCCCTCTATTCAAGGACACTGCTGCAGTCATCTTACCATCACTGGCTTCTATCATTAGATCCTAACTATTGGGTCATTCCCATCTGAAATCAAGCATATGCCTAAAAAAAAAAATTCTTTGATCCAACTTTCTCCACCAGATACTATCCTTTGCTCCCTTTTAAAATTCTTCCAAAAAACTGTCTTTACTGATTTTTTTTTTCAATTTTTCTCCTCCCAATCTCTCATAAGCCTATTTTTGTCATAATTTTATGCTCACCACTCTACCAGAACTTATCTTGTCAATGTCACCAATGACTTCAATTATGTTTTAGATTGATGTTTTATTATCAACTTTCATCTCGTTTGTCCCAAAAGAAAATTTGACATAATTGATCATTGCTTCCTCTTGACAGCCTTTTAAAATTTGATTTCCACAATTTAACATTCTTTTGGTTTTACTTCTACCTAGCCACTTGCTCCTTCCCAGTTCTTTTAGCTATATAATTCCCTTTTACGTCCAACCTGTTAATGGTGGGATCCCAAGGACTAAACCCTTGGTTCCACTTTCTTCTCTATATATTTTCTCTTTTTTGTGATCTCATTAAGTCTTGTGTTTCTGATACCATCTGTATGAAAACATTCTCAAATTTATATTTCTTGTCTAGACCTCTTTCCTAAACTCCAAATTAGCAGATGGCGAGAATTTACTATGTCTTTTTTTGGTTAGAAAGAATTGTATTTACAAGTGATATGTGGAAACTCAACAGCCATATTGTAACCATGGGGTGAGCTAGACTGACATACTGAAAGTGGAAGAGAAGAAACATGGGAAGAACCTAGACCTTCATGGCATTGCTGGGCCTAAACAACCCAGGGGCTGATCTTCCTCAGGACTTCTTGTTAGGCAAGATGGCTAGTCTTCTGTGCAGTTTAAGGCAAGTCAGAGCTGAGTGTTGTTCAGATAAAAATACCCTAAATTATGCATAACTCTAAGTCAGGGTTCTGCAGTCTATGGGCATGGACCAAATCCAGCAACACTCATTCATTTGCTTTTTGGCTATGGCTGCTTTTACACTACAATGACTGAATTGAGTAGTTGTGGCAGAGACCATATGACCTACAAACCTGAAAATGTTCACTATTTGACCCTTTAGAGAAGAAGTTTACCAACACCTCTTGGACATGGATAGAGCTAAAAATGTGTTAAGATGGAAATATGTATTTAAGTCACTGTTTGTATTATTTTATCTATTAACATTAGCCACAGTGTAGCTACTGTCTGATTATAATTTCCACCCAACATTCTGGTCTCAAGTGGTCTAATTGTAGAATACTGGCATGCTCTGCAGCAAGTCAGTTGATTAATGAACTATGATTTCATATCCTGTATTAAATATCATATTTTTCTGTAGGGCCCATGTAATGAGCTATATCCAAAGGCCCTCCTATTAGCATGAGTGCTGATTGTGAATTTAACAGTAAAGGCAGGAAGATGAGAAGGATATTAATCATAAGTAAATGAAGACTGTTAGGTTTTCCTGCTGGGAATCAGGTATTAGAAACTTTAGTGACTATAATGACCACTTTTCAACTGTAGGGGAAAAGGCTGAACATCAGTAGACCTCCTGTGTATGGGTCGGATGGCTGATAGGAAGAACGATTAAGGATCAATAATATGACTGAAATGTGTGTGTGTGCATGGGTGTGTACATGTGTTCGTGTGTGTGAGTGTGTCATTTGGTATATGTGTGTGTCTTCCAGGTATATATCCAAACATACAGAAGAGGGGCTGAAAGAATATACCCAAGTGTGTATAACACTGTATGTCTGGGTGGGTAAGATTTGGGAGCATTTCTTAGTTTCTTTTTGTTGTTGTTCAATCTATACTTGTATTTTCTATAATGTAAATTGCTTTGTAATATGCAAAAGTAGAATTTATTTAAATAAAAACTTATTATGAGTTGTTGATTCTTCAAACATGCAAATAGCTAAGTCTAGTAGACTGTATCTTCAAAAATCGATGGCCTGATTTGACTCTCCCTCCGATTATACACAAACAATGAATCATGGAACACTACATCAAAAACTAATGATGTAATGTATGGTGATTAACATAATAATAAAAAATTTTAAAAAGGATGGCTTGATATCACTCAACTCACTCTCTTCTTACCATGTAACTTTAACAATCCTTCCATAAGAAGGTAATATCTGCACCCCTTCTGCTGAGTAGGGGAGATTTGTGATGCATAACTAAAGCTCTATGTCTTGTCAGGCTAAGCCATTAAAGTTATCACAGCTTCCCCTTGGTTCTTTTGGGACATTCTTAAAATTTAGCCAGGATTGTAGGAGAAATCCTCAGGCACCTTGTAGAGATACCTACATGAAGAGAAGACAACAGCTTGCGCTATTTTATCAGTCGTGTGAGTGAGCCATTTTGAAAGTGGGTGCCTCCTCCCCAGTGACCTGGGTTTTTTTTGTTGTTAGTTTTTTGTTTTTTGGGTTTTTTAAAAAAAATCTTATTCCCCCATTAGTATTAAATCCTCAAATTCAAATCTTAAAAAAAAAAAAAAAAATGGTTCTCTCAGCCCCAGATGTGCTATCTACTTAATGTCACAGAAATGAACTATCTTCTTTGAGATCAGACCAAATTGCGGGCTTATGAGCAAAATAAATTATTGTTGTTATTTCAGGCACTTGGTTTTTGGATAGTTTCTTAGATAGCAATAGATCATCAGAATAGTCAACATAATATAGTAATTAAAAGCTTAGACATTGGAGTAAAACAGACCTAGATATCAATCCTGGCTCTACCATTTACTATGGTGACATTGGACAAGTTTCCTAACTACTCTGGTTCTCAAGTTTCTCTTCTATAAAATGGGCATGATAATAACATTTCTTTTGTAGTGAACATCAGTAATACACATAAACTACAGAGTGATGATTCAATAAAGTATAACTGCTATTTTGTTACTGCTGCTTTTACTAGTGTCCTATAAGACACATGGACGCTGAATAGTAGGACATTTATGCATTTGGCTGTGGTAACTCTAATTCTTACTATTAACCCACTCAGTAGGGTGGTCTCTAGAAAAAAAATCCTGCCTCAAAATGTACTTTATGTACTCTCAAAATTGGCTAAGCTATTGTTCCAGTAGGTCTCTTGAAGCTCTAGAATCCTCGCTTCTACATATTTTCCTAGTTGTATAAAAAGAAGAGAGTGACAACTCTCAAAGAAGATGATTAAAGTTGATAAGTAATGAATCTACAAATGACTGTGGATCAGTGACCAAAGAGAAAAACCCCATATACAGAGATTTAAGAATTCACATCACAGTATTTCTTCTCCCCCAACCCTTTGATAGTATTAATTCCCTATTCCCGAACTCCCCATGGACACACAAAAACATGAACAGCCTACATAGAGACAACGGTGATTAAAGTGGCCAATTCTAACACAAACAATTTGAATCACTCCACAAGATGACACTCATACTGGGTGTTAGGTTCTCTTGTGAAGGAAACTGCAAGGTTTTATATGGTTGTAGAATAACCAGAAATATGATTTATGTTTTCCAGCTTCCATAGCTGACTTCAGTGATCTTGTAACAGGCATGAAAAAGGCAAAATGCTGTATTGCCATTTGAACGAAGCCATCGCCAAGGTCTCATAGAAAATGCAAAGTAAGTAACTACAAAGGCTCCTATTTTGAATGACCTCGTGGAAATTTTATATGTGAAAATAGTATTAAAATTGTAAAATACATCACTGTGGGTGTGTTAGAAAACAGCTGGTCATGTTCTTCCCCTTCCCACATTTCTACATTATTCCATATGCTGTGAGAACTGCACACACACACACACTCTTGTTATCAGAATTTTATTTTGTTTTGTTGTTATGTTTAAGAGTTTTCCAAAATAATCTCAAATCTCTTGAATCCATCTGGAACATTATCTGGAACAGGTACTAGGTGGTGAGTTCAATAGAAATATATTAGGCTGAACCATATAAAATTGCCATTACTTATGTAAAAATTGCCAAATACCAATAATTTCATGGTGTTGACTACTAGGTAACAATGTGGTTGGGGATAGAAATAAAGTGGGGAAGGGACATGCATTGGTTCTTAAATAATGAACAAGATCCAAATAGACTATTGGTGGGGAAGTCCTTCTAGGGACCAGCACACCCTGTTGGCACAAAGACCATTCAGAATGGAATAAGTCAGTTGCCCCACCCCTGGTGTTCCCAGTGACAGAGGCAAAAGTTAACCATCCTTGCTAGGCAAAGATGTCCATATTCTAAGAGAGAAGATGACAAGATACTTATCAGTAGCTGTTTAAATTACTTTTATTAATTCTGATCCACTTGTGATCAGTCTCTGGGTACTTGATAGAATAGTGTCAAGTCATTGAGCTTATATGCTTCACAAATAATATTTGTATTCCCTTGACATTCGGTTTATTAAAGGAGACAGTATAGTCTGTTGCCTTATTCCAGTCAAGTTATCCACCACAATTTCCAAGGTATAAAATGTGCTCACGCATGATATAAGGCTAGTCACTAAGCAACCAAATCAACAATAGAATCACAGAGAATATATTGCAGTAATTCTATGCTGTATTAAATATAAATGATGACAAGCCTTAGATTCCAGGTCTGACAATAGTAGGCAATGAGGAAATCTGCCAGAAGAAAGAAGAATACTATGTTGATAATATTGCCATGTAGGATGGAAATACGTGGTTTGAAGTTGGAAGAAACTTTGTACATATTTATTTATATTTTATGTCTTCCACTTAGTGTATTACCACTGAAAGAACAAGTCAGCAATAGAATATTTTAAAACCTAATTGAAGATGGGTCTAATCTTGAATCCCCACATGTTTTGATTTTTAGCTTTACCAATACAAGTAATCTTGGATTATAGAATGGACAAGGCACATTTATTTTTCTGAGTGTTTTTACAAGATATATGATACATTTGTTCAGAAGATCAATTTTTTCCCAAAACATTTCTGAATTTATGATATTGAGAAGTCCCCCAAGTGTATATTCCTGTTCATCTCAAAGTAAGGCAAAAAAAAAAAAAAAAGTTTTTTTTAAGCTAGATGCATTGAAGTTCCCATGGGGAAAATGAAAAATAAAATAAGCAGTGCAATCTGGGCTTCCTTACCTTATTAATAAATAAAGTCATAATAGTTTGCTTATAAACAAGATTCTACGACTGCATAAGTGATGTCAAATTAGAAAGTAGTTACATTTATTCAGATAAACAGTGACTTTTTTTTAAGTAAGCTTTATGCCCAACATGGGGCTTAAACTCATTACCCCGAGAGATCAAGAGTTGTATGCTCTACTGACTGAGCCAAACAGGCACCCCCAGATAAACAGTGACTTGGAAACAATTACCACAGTAAATTTACTAATAATTTTGAGGTTAAGTAGTCTATCAGCTTGAAGAAATAAAAATCAACAACCATAAAATCTTATATACTCTGGGAAAATATGTTGAACCATGCTTGTTTCTAGGGATAAATTCTACTTGACCATTTTGTTTAATTCTTTCAGTGTGCTGTTGAATTTAATTTGCTAGTATTTTGTTGAGAATTTTTGCACCTATATTCATCAGGGATAGTGGCCTGTGGGTTTATTTTCTTATAGGATCTTCATCTGGCTTTGGTACTGGGGTAATGCCAGCCTCATAAAATGAGTTTATGAGTTTTCCTTCCTCTTCTATTTTTGGGAGAGTTTGAGCAGAATTCTTCTTTAAATGTTTGACAGAATTCACCGGTGAAGTCGTCGGTTTCTCAGCTTTTTTTTTGGTGGAGTGGTTTTTGATTACTGATTCAATCTCCTTACTTGTTATTGGTCTGTTCAAATTTTTTTATTTCTTCATGTTTCTGTCTTGGGTTGTATGTTTCCAGGAGTTCATCCGTTTCTTCTGGGTTGTCCACTTTGTTGGTGTGTAAATGTCCCACCTTCTCATGATCCTTTGTATTTCCATTATATCAAGTGTGTCTACTGTATCAGGCTGCTTTCTAGCAGTTGTACAGCTGCAGAGGCCTGGGCTGGCTGCCAGTAAGGGTCCTGGTCTGGGAGTGGGCTAGCAGAAGGGACTGAGGCAGGTGGCAACAGCAAAAGACAAATACCTGCAGGGCAAAGACTAGGGAAATCTGCAGGGGAAATGGGTTTCTTCCCTGGTGAAAGCTGCTGGGATTGTTTGCAGAGCAGGTCACGGGGAACAGAGGTAGCTCCTGCTGTGTGGTTGATACCAGTAGCCCCTGTGTTTCTTTCTTATTCCCAAGATTCTATACATCTGAGGTTGGTTGGTCTCTGGGTGGGGTGAAATTGAAGCAGGTCCTTTGTGGGGTGCTCTAAAAGGTTGGAGAACTTGATTGTTTACTCTGCTCTCCCTTTCCTGCTGAGAACAACTCTTTCTAGCTAGAGAGTTCCCCTTGGCATTGAACAATGCTTGTTTCAGGGATGAGATAATGTAGGCAAGTGAACCTGTTTTTCTTTTCCTTCTTATGCAGTTACTCTCAAGTTTTTGTTTTCCTGTATTTCTGAAGTTCTTAAATGGACTACACAGCTCTTCTAGAACTGTTTCTGTTCGTAGATTGCTATTTAATTGTTGATCATTGTGGGGAGATGGAGGCTGGGGTCTCCTACTCCACCATCTTGGTGACATTAGAAATTGATTTCTTTTATTTATTGTTTCATTTAAAAGTATTTAGTGAATGTCACATATGTATATGGTACTGTGATAAAATGAAGCTTTAGTCTAGGAATTACTTGGGTTTAAGGTCCTGACCCAACTCATCGTTGACTCTTGCAGCCCTTGAATAATAATAAGAAAAAGTAAAAGGAAACATACAAGGGTCTGGAGGTAGGAAGAGAATAAAAGAAGAGAAAGGTAGTAAGGGAAAGAAGCAAAAGGAGGATGAGAGGGCAGAAATGTCCCTTGGTATTTAGAAAAATGGTTTGTGTAAAAAAAACAAAAACCAAAAAACATGATCTCCAAGGCCACTTTTTTGCTCACCACACACGTAATCCTTGGCCTTATTTCCCTCATTTGAATAATGGGGATAATGTCTACTTCTTTCTTATGTGGATTAAATGAGATCATTACTACAAAGTGTCTGGCACAAAATCAACACTCAATACATAATAGCTGTTACCTAGTTAGATATATCTTAGGAGTCAACTCTCTTCAGACATTTTTTTTTAATAAAGTTTTTTTTTAAAGATTTTATTTATTTACTCATGAGAGACAGAGGGAGAGAGAAGGGGGGAGAGAGAGAGAGAGAAGCAGAGGGAGAAGCAGGCTCCCGAGGAGCAGGGAGCCCCATGCGGGACTCAATCCCAGGACCCCGGGATCTTGACCTGAGCCGAAGGCAGACACTTAACCATCTGAGCCACCCAGGCGCCCTCTCTTCAGACATTTTTTAATCCAAAATCCTTGATGATACTGTGTGAGGGGGAATCGAGACCAAAACAATCAAGTCTGAGAAAACGGCAAAATTAAGTGAATTCACTATTAGAAGATCAAAATAAGTCACCCACATTACAGAGGTAGAATAATAAACTCCAAAAGAGTAAGCAACAATGCCAATAAGAAAGAATCTATGAAAGGAATCAAAAAAACAAGTAGGGCCATGAGTGTCAAAACCAAGTAAAGTGAGGAAGACTCGAATACACAAGGGTCTGAAAATTTGAATTTCCTTCCATTCTGTATTGCTCAAACTCTCATTCCATTAGAACTCTGGGTCCTATTTTGACTACATTTGTTTAAAAGGATGAAGTGAGGGGTGACTGGGTGGCACAGTTGGTTAATCGTTGGACTCTTGTTTTTGGCTCAGGTCGTGATCTCAGAATTGTGAGATCAAACCCTGTGTCAGGCACCATGCTCAAGCGAGGCATCTGCTTAAGACTCTTTCCTTATCCCTCTGCCCCTCTCCCCACATCTCTCAAATAAATAAATGAATAATTAAAAACAAATAAAATGAAAATAAGGAGCACCTGGGTGGCTCAGTCAGTTAAGCGTTTGACTCTTGGTTTCAGCTCAGGTGGTGAGATCAGGTTTTGGGATCCCTGGTATCAGCCTCCTTGCTCAGCAGGGAGTCCACTTGAGTTTCTCTCTCCCTCTCCCTCTGCCCCTCCCCACTCTGTTTGCATGCTATCTCTAAAATAAATGAATGAATCTTTGAAAAAATAAAAAAATAAAAAAGGATGAAGTGAAACTGGAAAACTTTAGGAATGAATGATAACAAGGGAAATAAAACCTTATAAAGAAATGATAGAAACAATTTATATCATTTGACTTAGCAAATAACATTTTACAAAGTGATACAATTAGTACTCAAGATAATTAACTTCACTTTTTTTTTTCCTAAACATCAAAGTACTTATTTTCCAAGTCCATGAAAAAAACAGAAATAAAAAAGAGGAAGAAAAGAAGTGGGGTGGAGAAAGGTCAAATTAAAATAAGAATTTCAGTTAAAACTAAGAAAGAACTAGATATATAATCAAACATGGGGGGAAGTGGCCTGAGGGGTTTTGTTTGGGATTTATTACTTTTGTAGCCTTTAGTATGTTTACAAAGAAACTACTGTTTGTCTTAGACTATTTATATAAATGCTTTTGAAAGGTGGGAAGCTATAATGATGAATATCTTATTTTGTGCTTAATAATTTAATAAATCACCCAATCATCTCAAATTCACTAATCATAGGAGAAACAAGTAACTGTGTGCTGTAGAAAGAGTTGTGTGGTATAATAGCTATGAAACTAGAGAAGAAATTAAAATCCTAATTAACATGATTATGTGCAACTGCCAGACAATGATAGTAGCTTATATTTTTGAGTACCTATCCCTGTCAAGGATTACTGTAAGCCCTTTAATGCATGTTTTTAATTCACTTTCACAAAAACTTTGAGTCAGCCTGTATTAATATTGCCATTTCACAAATGTGAAAGAGTTTTAAAGAAGGGAACACAGACAATAAATATGAGAGCTGGGATGTAGGCCCAAGTCCAAGCCCAGAGCCAAGGTCTTAACATTAAATCATGCTGTGTTAGCCTAAGCCAGGGATACTAGCTTTGATATCCCTTCAAGGCCAAGACTAGTGTAAGAGAAGAATGGCCATTTGCAACATGGAACAGAAACTAGTGTAATTTGTTACTTCTTTTAAAATAATCAGCCTGGGAGGAGATAAGATGGCAGAGAAGTAGGGGGACACTAAATTCATCTGGTCCCTGGAGTTCAGCTAGATAATTATCAAATGCTTCTGAACACCTGCAAAATCAGAGATCTGAGAAAAAGAAATGCTGCAATTCTACAAATAGAAAAGTGACCACTCTGGAAGGTAGGAGGTGTAGAGACTTGAATCAGGGGCTGTATATTGGAGGATATATACAAGGGGAGGGAACCTGCTTAAGGAGGCTACTGCAAAGTATTCTCAGCAGTGGAGTGCAAAATGGAACTTTTAGAAGTGTGCTACAGTGGGGGATGTCCCTGGCTTAAAGGTGCTCAGATGTCAAAGTGGGGTGGAATCCCAAGTGGGACAGTGTGGTCTCAGGATCCCCAGGGTCACAAGAAGAGCAGGGGTTCCTGAGTGCAGCAGAGTTCCCAGGCATTGAAGCAGGGAAGTCAACTGAACGGCAAGTTTAGGCGCCAGTTTTCTGCTCTGTGTTGCCATAAACTGCAAACCGTTGCACAATTGTGCAACCATTCTCTGGGCAGAGTCCCAGCAAAAGACAAAAGCATGGAAAGACCACCTTCCCTCCCCCAGGAGGAACAGCATGAGTCCTAAAGCAGCAGAATACACATTCTTCTTGAGTGTACATGGAACATTCTCCAGAACAGATCATTTACTGGGTCACAAATCACGTATCAACAGGTACAAAAGATTGAGATTATTCCATGTATATATTTAGACAACAGTGCTTTTAAACTTGAAGTCAACTACAAGAAAAAATTTGGAAGGACAACAAATATATAAAGGTTAAAGGCTTCCTACTAAAGAATGAATGGGTCAACCAGGAAATTAAAGAAAAATGTTTAAAAATACATGAAAACAAATGAAAATGAAAACACGACTGTTCAGAAACATTGGGATGCAGCAAAGGCAGTCCTAAAAGGGAAGTCTATAGCTGTACAGGCCTTTCTCAAGAAATACGAAAGGTCTCAAATACACAACCTAACATTACACCTAAAGGATCTGGAAAAGGAAAAGCAAATAAAGCCTAAACCCAGCAGGAGAAAAGAAATAATAAAGATAGAGCAGAAATCAATGAAATAGAAACCAAAAGAACAGTAGAATAGATCAATGAAACTAGGAGCTGGTTCTTTGAAAGAATTAATAAGATCGATAAACCCCTAGCCAGACTTACCAAAAGAAAAGAGAAAGGACCCAAATAAAATCACGAATAAAAGAGGAGAGATCACAACCAAAGAAATACAAACAATTATAAGAACAAATTATAAGCAATTATAAGGCAACAAATTAGGCAATGTGAAAGAAATGGATGCATTCCTACAAACCCATAAACTACCAAAACTGAAACAGGAAGAAACAGGAAACCTGAACAAACCAATAATCAGCAAAGAAATTTAAAGCAGTAATGAAAGATCTCCCAACAAACAAGAGTCCAGGGCCAGATGACCTCTCAGCAGAATTCTACCAAACATTTAGAGAAGAATTAATACTTATTCATCTGAAGCTGTTTCAAAAAAAATATAAATGGAAGGAAAACTTCCACACTCATTTTGTGAGACCAGCATTACCTTGATCCCAAAACCAGACAAAGACCCCACCAAAAATGAAAATTACAAACCAATATCCCTAATGAAAATGGATGCAAAAATTCTCCCTAAGATACTAGCTAATAGGATTCAATAGTATGTTAAAAGGATTATTCACCAGGACCAAGTGGGATTTATTCCTGTGCTGTAAGGGTGGTTAAATATCCACAAATCAATCAATGTGATACACCACATTAATAAAAGAAAGGACAAGAACCATATGATCCTCTCAATAGATGCAGAAAAAGCATTTGACAAAATACAGCATTCTTTCTCCATTAAAACTCTCCACAGTTTTGGGGTAGAAGGAACATACCTCAATATCATAAAAGCCATCTATGAAAAACCCACAGCAAATATCATCCTCAATGGGGAAAAACTGAGAGCTTTTCGCCTAAAGTCAGGAAAATGACAGGGATGCCCAGTGTTACCACTGTTGTTCAACATAGTATTGAAAGTCCTAGCCTCAGCAATCAGACAACAAAAAGAAATAAACGGCATCCAAATCGGCAAAGAAGAAATCAAATGTTCACTCTTCACAGACGACCTGATACTCTATGTAGAAAACCCAAAAGACTCCACCAAAAAAATTGCTAGAACTGGTATAGGAATTCAGCAAAGTGTTGGGATATATAGAAGTCAGTTGCATTTCTGTACACTAACAATGAGGCAGAAGAAAGAGAAATCAAGGAATAGATCCCATTTACAATTGTACCAAAAAGCATAAGATACCTAGGAATAAACCTAACCAAAGAAGTAAAGGATCTGTACGCTGAAAACTCTAGAACACTTATGAAAGAAATTGGGGAAGACACAAAGCAATGGGAAAACATTCCATGCTCATGGATTAGGAGAATAAATATTGTTAAATGTCTATACTAGCCAAAGCAATCTACACATTCAATACAATCCCTATCAAAATACCACCAGCATTTTTCACAGAGCTGGGACAAACAATCCTAAAATTTGTAGGGAACCAGAAAAGACCCCGGATAACCAAAAGAATGTTGAAAAAGAAAATCAAAACTGGTAGCATCACAATTCTGAACTTCCAGCTCTATTACAAAGCTGTCATCATCAAGACAGTATGGTACTGGCACAAAAATAGACACATAGATCAATGGAACAGAATTTAGAGCCCAGAAATGGACCCTCACCTCTATGGTCTACTAATCTTCGACAAAGCAGGAAGGAATGTCCAACAGAAAAAAAGACAGTCTCTTCAACAAATGGTGTTGGGAAAATTGGACAGTCACATGCAGAAGAACGAAACTTCTAGAGGGGTGGGGGTGGGGGGATGGGATAACTGGGTGATGGGCATTAAGGAGGGCACTGGATGTAATGAGCACTGAGTGTTATATGCAACTGATGAATCGCTAAATTCTACCTCTGAAACTAACATAAAAAAATGAAAAAACAAATAACCAGGCCTTTTCCTCAGGAATCCCATGCTCTAAGATGACAAACTTGGAAATATTGAGGATCTTATTTCATTTTCACCCACCTATCTTGTTATGGTGCTCTTTGTTGTTTACAAATTAATTGGAAATGCAACAACAAATAAAATAGTCTGTGGCTTAAGTACTCATCAAAATTTTTTAAAAATGTGTCTGCTAGCTAAGTCTCAGCATTCTCAAATACAGTTAACCTCCATGTAGTTAAGATGAAATTTCTCCACAAAAAAATAGAACCTATTCTTTTACTTATAGAGAGAGAAAAAAGAAAAAAAATTGTATGTATTATCAAGTTTGAGAAATAGAACCTATTCTTTTACTTATAGAGAGAGGAAAAAAGAAAATAAAACATTGTATGCATTATCAATTTTGAGAAATAGAACCTATTCTTTTACTTATAGAGAGAGGAAAAAAGAAAAAAAACATTGTATGTATTATCAAGTTTGAGAAGCAGCATATTTTTTTTATCTTAAGATAAAGGGGAGTTTTTTGTGTGTGTGAGAGAGAGAGATAGAGATCTCTTTATTTTTAAAAAAATTTTTATGCTTCTTTTTTTCTTTCCAACTTTTTATTTAAATTCCAGTAAGTTAACATACAGTATAGAATTTACTGATCCAGTAGTTCCACACAACACCCAGTGCTCATCAAAAGAGGTACAGTCCTTAATCCCCATCACCTATTTCACCCATCCCTCCACCCACCTCTCCTTTGGTAACCACCACTTTGTTCTCTATGGTTCAGAGTCTGTTTCTTTGTTTTCCTGTCTGTTTTCCCCCCTTATGTTCATTTGTTTCATTTCTTAAATTCCACATATGAGTGAAATCATATGGTATTTGTCTTTCTCTGGCTGACTTATTTTGCTTAGCATTATACTCTTTAGCTCCATCCACATCATTGCAAATGGCAAGATTTCACTCGCTTGATGGCTGAGTAATAGTCCA
This sequence comes from Callorhinus ursinus, assembly GCF_003265705.2. Taxonomy (NCBI): domain Eukaryota; kingdom Metazoa; phylum Chordata; class Mammalia; order Carnivora; family Otariidae; genus Callorhinus; species Callorhinus ursinus. The sequence continues at coordinate 25,093,850 of NW_027397083.1, read as the reverse complement.
TTGTGTGTGTGTGTGTGTGTGTGTGTGTGTGTGTGTGTGTGTATATATATATATATATATATATATATATATATATATATATGACCTCTTCTTTATCCATTCATCAGTTGATGGACAATAGGGCTCTTTCCATATCTTGCCTATTGTTGGTAATGCTGCTATAAACATCGGGGTGCATGTATCCATTCGAATCAGTCTTTTTGTATCCTTTGGGTAAATCCCTAGTAGTAGTGCAATTGCTGGATTGTTGGGTAGTTCTATTTTTAACTTTTTGAGGAACCTCCATACTGTTTTCCAGAGTGGCTGCCCCAGTTTACATTGAGGGGAGTTATTTTTTTTTCACTGAATTATTAAACCTCATTCAGAACTACCAAGCCTAAATTTGATTGGTCAAACACACAGACTATTCTCATCTGAGATCTCTGGCCTGAATCATATACCAAGCTGCTTCACAGTTCCATGCTGAATGTTTTATTTTTTTTCATGGCAACATTTTCATATTTGAAGAATTTTTTCCCATGTGATGATGAACTGTGAAGATAAAATGGACTTTTTATAGTTTGTTCATTGTCAAGTTTAGAACCAGAGTTCTCCCTTCCCATGCCACATAGACAGTTCCATTTTTCCTTAAAAAGTAAAAAAAAGAACCCCACTGTCAGCAAAGGCAAAGCAAGACTCCAATGAGTTTTCAGAATTAAATCTAGTATACTTTTCCAAAAGGAAAAAAAAAATGCTCTGAGTTAAATCTGATTAGTATTTAAGTTACTGTGTATTAGATAATACATTGAAAGAGACAAGCAAATGGTAAGGTTTGGATTAATAAATACAATCAATACAGACACTGTACTTTTTAACTTTATTTATTTATTTATTTACTTGCTTACTTATTTGAGAGAACAGGGGGAGGGGCAGAGGAGAGGGAGAGAACCACCCCCACCCCCCAGCAGACTCTCTGCTGAGGGTAGAGCCCAACTCGGGCTCTATCCCAGGACGCCGAGATCATGACCTGAGCTGAAATCAAGAGTCAGATGCTTAACCAACTGAGCCACCCATGCATCCCTAACTTTATTTTTTAATTATATAAGTACATATATTTAAGGTATACAATATCACCATTTGCTGTATGTATATGTAATGATTACTGCAGTCAAGCTAATTACCATATCATTTCACATAATTACTATTTTTTATGAGAGCACCTGAAATTTACTCTTAGCAAATTTCTAGTATCTAATACAGTATGATTAACTATAATCATTGTGCCATACATTAGCTCTCTAGACTTATTCACCAATACTGATAATGACTTAAACTGTAATAACAAAGGGAAAAATAAAGATGTTAGAATAATGATTTGAAAAATTATTCTGTTTATTACATGATAGTTTCTTTTCATGAGTAAAAATTGCTAGATGCTCTATTTAAGCAGAGAAATCAAAATGAACTGATGTGGCTGGAATATCTCTTATTGCTTCTCTATCATTGGCCTTCAGGATCAGTGGTGGCTCTCCCATGTTTCATCCCAGGGCTATTTCATGTCACGTAGGAACATACATTTCCTTTATCCAATGGTGCAAATTCACATAGACTCCCACTTACTACTCCTGTCCTCTCTCACAAAATAGATGTTGTGACTTAAATCGGAATAGTAATTCTGGAAATGGACTCTTAGAGGTAATTTGGAAGAAATAGAAGCACATCATTCTGACAAGAACCCTGGGGTTTTTATAGATAATTGGATTCAATCTTCAAAACTTGGTGAAATTAGTAGAAGTCACAGAAGCTGAGCAGTTGCTATACTAGCATGAGTTTTTATTTTGGGGTTTTTTTTTAAAGGGAATTTATTTTATTTTTTTTTTTAAGATTTTATTTATTTATTTGAGAGAGAGAGTGCGTGAGAGAGAGAGCACAGAGCCCCAGGTGGGGGTAGGGCAGAGGCAGAGAGAGAGGAAGAAACAGGCTCCCTGCTGAGGAGGGAACCTGATGCAATGCGGGGCTTGATCCCAGGACCATGGGATCTTGACCTGAGCTGAAGGCAGATACTTAACCAAATGAGCCACCCAGGCACCCCAGGTTTTGTTTTTTTAAGGAAGAATTCCATCATCTAAATAAATAGTGAATGTTTGACTATTTTGACCATCACAATAGAAATGCAACATCTAGAAATCTCTTTCTATGTTAAAAGACTTTTCAAATCTCTGAAAATTATGTTAGGAATCACTACTACAAAATGGGATCACATGAATTTATGTTTATCCCATGCCATTAATCAAAGAAAGGCGCCTTCTACATCTTCTAATCTGCAGTTCCATAAGCAAAGTGCAGGGATGAGTGCTCTAATTTGAGTGGATGGGGCTACACTTGTTTTTCCATTCTAATGGCCTACATTCGACATTTCTAGAAATTCTAATACTAACATTTGGATGCAGAGCCTTCATTCTCTGCTCATTGTTCAGTACTGTTAATAGTATAGAGTAAAGTATAGAGAAAGATCTATTGAAATGACAATTTGAATGTTAACATAGTTTAGAAACATGGGAAGATCATTTTGGAATTTTGAGGGGAAAATGTGTTAAACATCTTATTTGAGGAATGATACTCTTACATTTTCTGCTGTCAATAAGCAAAAAAATCCAGCTACTAATATACTACTAAATTTTAAAATGTCTTTATTTTGGGGCGCCTGGGTAGCACAGTTGGTTGAGCGTCTGACTCTTGGTTTCAGCTCAGGTCGTGCTGTCAGGGTCCTGAGGTCAAGCCCCACATTACTTCATATTCTCTCTCCCTCTGCCCCTCCCTCTTGTGTTCTATTTCTCTCTCTCAAATAAATAAATCTTTAAAAAATAAATCAATGTCTTTATTTTGATACAGCTTGCATGCTGATGTTTTCAAATAATGTATAGTAGTAGTTTTGATTGTGCACATTTTTTTTCAGTGTCAGTGTTCAATTTTTATTAATGGGAAGGAATGTGATATTAGAATAATAGCATCTACTATTACCCTCAGAAAATTCCAGGACATGCTTGCTATGTTTTCTGCTGAAACTAAATTTAATTTAGATGCTTTATCAATACATTTCCTTTTTCAGTTATTATATTGCAAAGTAACATTTTTAAATTTTCATTGAGGTACAGAGAAATAAGTTATGTGAGTAGAGGTAAAGTTATTTATAAAAATATCAGTAGACCTACTGTAGAAGACCTAGACTTAATGCCTACCACTAATAGATTGTGCCTTTCTACTTTTGTGAACTTCAAGGTCCCAGAAAGTTCCAGAACTCAGTGATTAAGATTTGAGAGAACATGTAAACATATATAATACTATAGATTTTTTCAATGTCAGATTGACATCAAACAAAAGCCAGTAGGAGAACCAAAGCCCTACACACCTCAGTACCATTCTAGTTATGTACAGTTTAAGTGGCAAGTTATTAAACAATTGAATAATTTTCTAAGTTTATATATAAAATTAGTCAAAGATTTATTCATGTCAGAGGCATCTGTTTAAATATTTATACTATAGAAAATACTCTCAAATCCTTAAAAATTGCAAATAGTCAATAAACAAATATTTATTGGAGTCTTGCTATGTGAAAGATGTTTCTACAGCTGGAGATACACTGATGATGAAAATCAATATCCTTGTCCCCAAAGAGGGGAAAGACAAGAACTAAATAAGGTAATATATAAGATGAACTCAACTACTGATAAATACTGCAAATAAAATAATGTGGAAAGAGGGACTGGTAGGTGTTCTCTGAGGAGGTCCCCTTTGATGAAAAGGAGGCATCCATGCGATGATTTGGTGATGCTTCTTTAAACATCACGTGTTTAGACTTCACCTGTTTAAGTATAAAAAGTCAGTATGGGTGGCCATACTGAAAAAAGGAAAGTGGGGGCACCTGGGTGGCTCAGTTGGTTAGGTGACTGCCTTCAGCTCAGGTCATGATCTCAGGGTCCTGGGATCAAGCCCTGCATCGGGCTCCCTGCTCCGTGGGAGGCCTGCTTCTCCCTCTCCCACTCCCCCTGCTTGTGTTCCCTCTCTCGCTGTGTCTCTCTCTGTCAAATAAATAAATAAATAAAATCTTAAAAAAAAAAAGGAGAAGAATCAAGTATGAACTCTAGGTTTTAGTCTGAATTGCTAGATAGATTGCAAAGCCATTGACTAAGAGGGGGAAGGTTGAGATTTAAATGGAAACAAATGGTTCTTTGGTGGCCACATCCAGTTGGAAACATCTAGGAGGAATGTATCTAAGGCTCAGGGGTAGAAATACACATTAGAGAGTCCTTAGTATACTCTCTGTCTCTCTAGCTGGAGCTATGTAAATATACTGATCATAAATATATAGTATATAAAATATAACATATAGAATATCATATATGTATTATGTAATATAGTTTTTATACTAGCAACAATATAGTATATAGTGCATTTTGTGTCTGCTCCCCTGAGTGCCAACATATGCAGAGGGCCTTTTCTTTGTCCAGTCCTTCATGCCAGGTATACCTGGCGTTTTTGAGGAAGAGAAAGAGTGTAGTTACCCTTTCCCATGGATCAGTTGCCCACCATATCAGTGACCACATCATTTCATGACAGGCTAAATTTAGCTGATCTGAAATCAGTTATCCTCCTGCCAGACACTTCTTTAAAGGATAATTAGAAACTTTGAGAAAGATGGAAGAAAGGAGGCTCACCTCGCCCCATGAATACAACTCCATAACTATCAAATCATCCTAAGTACCCCAGAAGTCAATCTGAAGACTGGCAGAGCAAACTCCACAACTACAGTTAGAGAAGAGGCCCTATCAAAGAAGGTAGGAAGTGTGGAGACATGGTTTGGGAGAGAAACAGATCATGGCCGCTATAGTGGGGAGGGAACCACAGTGATGGAGAAGAGTGAGAGACAGACTAGCACACAGGTGAGTGCATGGGGAAGATAATTCCCTAGAGCAATTGGCTTGGAACGTGAGAGGGGCTGAATTTTGTGAGTTCTTGCAACTCGAGGGGCTTAAAGCCTGGAGTTCAGAGGTCAATGGACTTGGCTCATACAGACCCCAGGGGCACTGGGGCTGCTCTTGGAGAGAAGGCAGGGCAAATGACCTGGGGACATAGAGTGTGGAAACAGTGATTTGGAGTGCCGGGAACACACAGAATGAAATCTTGTCATTGCAATGACATGGATGGAGCTAGAGAACATAATGGTAAGCGAAATAAGTCAGAGAAAAACAAATACTATATGATTTCACTGATATGTGGAACTTAAGAAATAAAACAAAGCAAAAAGAAAAAATAAGAGAGAGGGAGAGAGAGAGACAAACCAAGAAACAGACTCTTAACTACAGAGATCAAATTGATGGTTACCACCAGGGAGGCAGGTGAGGAGATGGGTTAAGTAAGTGATGGGGATTAAGGAGTGCACTTGTCATAATGAGCATCGGTTAATGTATGGAATTATGGAATCACTACATTGTGTACCTGAAACTAATACAATACTGTATGTAAACTAACTAGAATTAAAATGAAAACTTAAAAAATAAAGTTCAATAAAAACATAAAGGATCATTAAACACTTAAAAAAAAAAGAAAAGCAAACAAAACAAAATGAAACAAACAAAAAACCAAAGTAAAATAACCTGCTGAGCTCTCATGATTTGTCATGGTTTCCACCTGTACTCCGGGCTATCAGTGTCCCCATCACCCCTATAGAGTTCAACCTGGACGTCATGGTGTGTATGATCCCCAAGTTGGAGTGGGTGGCACTTCTGGAAGCTACTGATACCTCGCATGTGCTTGATGTGACCAAAGGGCCATTCAAGAGAATTAGAGTGATGGGATATTTCTAAGGAAGATGAACCATCTGCTCCTGAAGGTGCCTATGTTGGAGGGTACCCTGCAATGCCCCAGTATGCTGCTGAGTGATGAGAAATGGAGACTCAACTGTGCCAGACACCAGATTTTGTTCTGTGACCATATGTATATTTACCTATATGCCATTTGCTACTTCGGTCATGTGTATCCCCAACCCTTGATCCAGTGATACACCAAACACACAGTGTTCATGAGCTCAATATTATATATTTTTATCATTAAAGGTTCAAAACCAAAACCAAACAAACAATAAGGTTTTCCCTCATGACTGCCTTTTCCCCAACAGTCAGGTCTCCAAATTAAATGGCATATTAGGATTTTGCCAAGATTCTTGAAGAAATGAATATTTTCTTTATCGCAAAACCTACAGTTTCTAAAATATAAACATTTGCAAATCTGTAAGAAGCACATGGAAGTTTTCATTCATTGGTAAATAAAATAAATGAACATTGATTATTCAATTTAAGAGAATATTGTTAGCTAAAGAAACTAAAAAGAAATAGAAGAAACTTTGTTTCCACTAGATTCTAGCCCTGGTGTTTCACTACAAGTAACAATTTACTTTGTATCAAAGAGTAAACTCCTCGGGTACCTACGTGGCTCAGTCCGTTAAATATCTGATTCTTGATCTCAGGTCATGATCTCAGGGTCCTGAGATGAAGCTCCACAATGGGCTATGTGCTCAGCGGGAAGTCTGCTTGAGATTCTCTCTCTCTACCTCTCCCTCTGCCCCTACCCCAGCTCTTGCTCTCAATCTCTCTCTCTTCCTCAAATAAATAAATAAACAATCTTAAACAAAACAAAATAAAAAAACAAAGAGTAAACTCCTGGTTTAGTGACCCAGCTGCAGCTTCCAGAAAAAATGGAACCAACTGGATGTGGGTAATGGTTTCCATTGTGCTCAGTCTTCTGGCTAGGGAATGCACGATTGCTACTCTTTAGGAAGGCTTTTTGCTGGGGAAGTCACCTTAAGAGGTAATATTAACCTTATTTTTCAAGATTATTTTACATTCCTTTATCACTTCAAATAGAATGCAAATGTTTTATTGTGGTGGTCACTTGGTTTCATTTTCTTTTTTTTTAAGATTTTATTTATTTGAGAGAGAGAGAGGTGGAGGGGAGGGGCAGAGGAAAGAGAGAAGCAGACTCCCCACTGAGTCTGGAAGCCTGATGTGGGCTCTATCCCAGGGCTCTGAGATCATGTCCTGAGCCGAAGGCAGACACTTAATGACTGAGCCACCCAGGCGCCCCTGGTTTTCTTTCTTTATTTATTTTGTAATATAAGTCCTAGCTTCAGTGTCAGTGAAAACAAACTCTTCCATGTTATCTACTTTGTTCTCACATACAATGTGCCTAGATGTCATATGCCACTGGCTTGACTCTAAAGGAAAAGTGGGGAAAACTTTTAAAACTTGGGCGTTTGCACATTAAAGCCTAAATTCTGCACTGGAGATGTTTACTGCTGCATGCCAGGCATATTTTTGTCTTAATAAATATCTTTGAGAGGGAATTCATACAATCAAACAATGTCATGCCACAGACATTTAAATCCTGAAGCAAAATCGAGGGAGAAGAGATCATTGCACTAAAATTTGAGATAACTATAAAATACTCATGAAAGAAATTGAGGAAGACATGAAATGGAAAAACGTTCCATGCTCATGGATTGGAAGAACAAACATTGTGAAGATGTCAATGCTACCTAGAGCAATCTACACATTCAATGCAATCCCCATCAAAATACCATCCACCTTTTTCAAAGAAATGGAACAAATAATCCTAAAATTTGTATGGAACCAGAAAAGACCCCAAATAGCCAGAGGAATGTTGAAAAAGCAAAGCAAGGCTGGTGGCATCACAATTCTGGACTTCAAGCTCTATTACAAAGCTGTCATCATCAAAACAGTACGGTACTGGAACAAAAAGAGACACATAGATCAATGGAACAGAATAGAGAGCCCAGAAATGGACCTTCAACTGTATGGTCAACTAATCTTCGACAAAGAAGAAAGAATGTCCAATGGAAAAAAGACAGTCTCTTCCACAAATGGTGTTGGGAAAATTGGACGGCCACATGCAGAAGAAAGAAACTGGACCATTTCCTTACACCACACACAAAAACAGACTCCAAATGGTTGAGAGACCTCAATGTGAGACAGGAGTCCATCAAAATCCTAAAGGAGAACACAGGCAGCAACTTCTTCGACCTCAGCCGCAGCAACTTCTTCCTAGAAACATCACCAAAGGCAAGGGAAGCAAGGGCAAACATGAACTATTGGGACTTCATCAAGATAAGAAGCTTTTGCATAGCAAAAGAATCAGTCCACAAAACCGAAAGACAACCGACAGAATGGGAGAAGATATTTGCAAATGACATATTAGATAAAGGGCTAGTATCCCAAATCTATGAAGAACTTATTAAACTCAATACCCAAAGAACAAATGATCCATTCAAGAAATGGGCAGAAGACATGAACAGACATTTTTCCAAAGAAGACATCCAAACGGTCAACAGACACATGAAAAAGTGTTCAACATCGCTCGGCATCAGGGAAATCCAAATCAAAACCTCAGTGAGATATCACCTCACACCAGTCAGAATGGCTAAAATTAACAAGTCAGGAAATGACCGATGTTGGTGGGAATGCAGAGAAAGGGAAACCCTCCTACACTGTTGGTGGGAATCCAAGCTGGTGCAGCCACTCTGGAAAACAGTATGGAGTTTCCTCAAAAGTTGAAAATAGAGCTACCATATGACCCAGCAATTGCACTACTGGGTATTTACCCCAAAGATACAAATGTAGGGATCTGAAGGGATACGTGCACCCCGATGTTTATAGCAGCAATGTCCACAATAGCCAAACTGTGGAAAGAACCAAGATGTCCATCAACAGATGGACAAAGAAGATGTGGTATATATATACAATGGAATATTATGCAGCCATCAAAAGGAATGAAATCTTGCTATTTGCAACAACGTGGATGGAAATGGAGGGTATTATGCTGAGCGAAATAAGTCAGTCAGAGAAAGACATGTATCATATGACCTCACTGATATGAGGAATTCTTAATCTCAGGAAACAAACTGAGGGTTGCTGGAGTGGGTGGGGGGGGGGGGGGTGGGGGTGGCTGGGTGATGGACACTGGGGAGGGTATGTGCTATGGTGAGTGCTGTGAATTGTGCAAGACTGTTGAATCACAGATCTGTACCTCTGAAACAAATAATGCAATATATGTTAAAAAAAAAAAAAAAGAAGAAGATGGCAGGAAGGGAAAAATGAAGGGGGGGAAATCAGAGGGGGAGACAAACCGTGAGAGACTATGGACTCTGAGAAACAAACTGGGGGTTCCGGAGGGAGGGGGGTGGTGGGATGGGTTAGCCTGGTGATGCGTAGTAAAGAGGACACGTACTGCATGGAGCACTGGGTGTTATATGCAAACAATGAATCATGGAACACTACATTAAAAACTAATGATGTAATGTATGGTGATTAACATAACATAATAGAAAAATTAAAATTTGAGATAACTCAGTGGTTTTCTAGGTCCTGTATTAACTAGCTTTGTGACCTTGAGAATGTGATTCATCTTCCCTAGGCTTCCATTTTTTTTCTTTCAGTTAAACAAAAAGGAGGTGTTTTGCTCTTATTTATATTATACTCAGCTTCCAAATGCCTCCAGTTTTAACATAGTTAGGTATATGTGTATACATAACATATGGAAGAGTTAAAAATACATAGTAAGTATTTAATACAAGTATAAACACACTATCCAGATATATCATTTTGCTAGTCTACTATGATACACTAGTAGAGTGTTCATCCTGTTTTATGTTTCATATAATGCACTTAACCAACACAGAAGTTTGTCTTAAAAGTTTTTCAGAAAAACTTATTTTGAGTTCTCTCAACATTATTGTATATTTCCTTCCACTTTGCATTAGTAAACAAAGAAAATTGTTTTCCTTGCAGCTGAAATTGGAATTTGGTGACTAACATAAATATGTGTAATGTCAGTCATGCTGTCAAAATCAAAAGTATGGGAAGAACTAGAAATAATGATTAAAGGCATGAACTGATAACCGACAATGTACATTTTCAGAGTCTCACTTAATCCTTTTATTACAGCTCTGAAATTATCCTTGATTTCAACAAAAGGACCTTGAAGTGCATTAACTTGCAAGCTCTGTGAGGACAAGATTTCTTTCTTCACTGTTTTCTCCTCAGAACCTAAAGCAATGCCTGCATATTTTAGGTATTTTATAAATATGTGATTAGACAATGAATTTTTCATTGAGTTTTCTGTCACAGACCATTATAGTCCACCAGATTCTCCCCCCGTGAAAGAGAATGCTTGTCCCCCAGGATGAAGTATATTTATAAATTTTGTTTGGATAGTTTGCATTTCTCATTCTCTGCTTTGACTTTATGAAACCCCAATTGTCAGAGGGAGTTAGATTTGAATCTCAGTTTGCTACTTTTAAACTACCTATCCTATTCCAGAGTATACTCTGAATTTGTTGAAATCTTTGAAACTAAATTGGACTTCCTTTGTAGGTTTCCTTTAGTGGATGTACAGTCTGAAGTCAGAAGAGGGAGAAAAGTTACTTTTATTAAATATTAAAATTTCAGGTACTGTTAAACATTTTATACAAAGGCTTCAACAACAAAAGAAAAATATAATGTTAAATAAACAGTCTCATTTTAAACCTCAGGAAGATAACAATCAGGGGCGCCTGGGTGGCTCAGTTGGTTAAGCATCTGCCTTCGGCTCAGGTCATGATCCCAGAGTCCTGGGATCGAGTCCTGCTTCGGGCTCCTTGCTCAGTGGGGAGCCTGCTTCTCCCTCTGCCTGCCACTCCCCCTGCTTGTGCACTCTCTCTCTCTCTGACAAATAAATGAAATCTTAAAAAAAGAAATCAAACTTAGCTTCTTCACTCAGAATATTTTGAAGATCACTAAAATTATGAACATAAAGCAGAGATTTTTGTTAGGAGTCTGCTAAAATATCCTCTTAATAATATGACAAAAACATTGTACACTTTGATAACAGATATACACTTCCATGTTGTCCAAAGTGTACATGGGATTTTTAGAAATAGTCTTTGATAAGCTGTAAAAAGTGAGCACCTACTTTTCTTTTTAAAAAAGTTTTTATTTAAATTCCAGTTAACATATACTGTAATGTTAGTTTCAGGTGTACAATTTAGTGATTCACACTTCTGTACAACACCCGGTGCTCATCGCAAGTGCCCTCCTTAATTCCCATCACCTATTTAGCCCATCCTTTCTCCCACCTCCCCTCTCATAAGCATCAGTTTGTTCTCTATATTTAAGAATCTGTTTCTTGGTTTCCTGTCTTTTTCCCCACTATGTTTGTTTGTTTTGTTTCTTAAACTCCACATATGAGTCAAATCATATAGTACTTGTCTTTCTCGGACTGATTTTTTCACTTAGCATAATAATCTCTAGCTCCATCCATGTCATTGCAAATGGCAAGATTTCATTCTTTTATATGACTAATATTCTATTGTATATTTATAACACATCTTCTTTATCCATTCATCAGTCAATGGACATTCGGGTTCTTTCCATAATTTGGCTATTGTTGATAATTCTACTAACACATCAGGTGCATGTATCTCTTTGAGTTAGTATTTTTGAATCTTTTGGGTAAATACCCAGTAGTGCAATTGCTGTGTCATAGGGTAGTTCTATTTTTAACTTTTTGAGGACCCTCCATACTATTCATCAGAGTGGCTACACCAGTTTGCATTCCCACCAACAGTGTAAGAGGGTTCCCCTTTCTCTGCATCCTTGCCAACACCTGTTGTTTTTTATGTTGTTAATTTTAGCCATTCTGATGGGGCATGAGGCAAGATCTCATTGTAGTTTTGATTTGTATTTCCCTAACGATGAGTGATACTCTATTCTAGAGCAGTTTTTAAAGATTATTCCTGTTTTGCTTTATTTGGTGGGAAATATTGCTAATGTAAAACATAGCAATGAACTTTTGTAAATAAATATTGGAATTTGTACATAATTCAGTCTAATTTTATAAGCTTTATTCCTATTTATTCCTGAACAAGCTAATATTACTCTTGGTATGAAGAGGTGCTAAAAGCAGATATGGTCCGTGACTCCCTGGAGCTTAGTGTTGATTAGGGAGAGAAGCAAAGGCAGTCAATTAAATCAAAGAACTGGTAGGGGTTGGGGTTACTAGCTGTAATAGCTATATATTGCTTGGCCTTGGGGTTGATGGAGAACAAAGAGGGGTATTTGAAACTTCTACCTCCATATAATTAAAAAGATCAAATAAGTCCCAGTAGCACTTAATTTTGGCAGGTACCAAATCTTAAAATAAAAACGAAGTTAATTATTGACTTCTGAACATCAAAATTACCATTAATAACTTTTAAATGATGTTAAAAACTAACCATATTGACAGAATGTGACTGAAAATGCATTAAGCATGAACTATTTATCAAGCTCAAGAGGGGCGTAGTCAAAAGTGAGGCATATCAAGATAATCAAGGCAAGGATGTAGTTGATATTTCTTAAATTTTATTTTAGTTTTGCATGTTTTCTTTCAGAAAGGATAAAATTATATCCAGTATACAAAGTTGATAATTCTCTTTACTTTCATCATAGATACTTTTTTTCTAAATTAACAGCCTGATAATACAAATATCATAGAATTTTAGTCAATGAATCACTTTATTCAAGTTTCATTTAAACATGCTTTGTTAATGCCAGAGGTAATATAGACTTGTGAATTTGTTTCCTTTTTGTATCATGAATTATAAAGCTGAATAATTGGACCAATTTATTAGCTTTGGAGCCCTACAGAAAGAAAAATGCTTCATAGAAGAATGATTGCTTTAGGAAGCATAAAATTAAGCAGATGAACACACGAACAGTGAAAGATCTTTTCCGTAGAACAATGTTCATCTTCTGATTAAAGGAATCATTTAAAACTGAAAATAATGAATTGTACCCCTAGTATTTTGAAATGTTTATGTTACTTTGGTTATGGTGCTTCATTAAAATGAGGCATAGAAAGAAAAAGGGCATTTATAGATTGTTGCAAAAGCAAATCTCTGGGGTAAAATAGGGCTGGCTCTGTGTACTAGATACTACTTAATTCACATTTTTACTTTATAGATACTCAACTCAATTGTGTTACAAAATCAAACACAGAATCTTCCAGAGGCCCTTCTTAAATATATACTTAATCCTATGGGTGGGGGGGACTGAGATTTTGGAGATCCGAGAGCTTCTAAAGCATAGAGAAAAAAACAAAACAACAGTATCCTAATACTTCATAATTATTACCTCTTCCTGGCTTCCACGAACATTAGGCTCAGTCCATATTTTCCCATACTCTCATCCTAATCTGTCCTCTGTATCATCTTTATGACTCTTGATAATAAAATCATAATGACCCCATCTTTTTGCCCAGCCTGTTCTTTAGAAATTAGTCTTAATAAAATCCGTGGTGTATGTGGAGATTACAGGAATGTAATCTCCTGTTACAAGATTATGGTTATCAAAGAATCCCACCCCCTGTTCCCTACTAGGATTGTTGCTTTATCTCTGAGGAAGGAAATGTAACATTTCTTTCCCAAACTGTCAATGCTCTTTGTCATTTTCCTCAATGATACCGTTTAAAGAGTAAATAAATAACAAGGAGAAATAAGTGAGGAAAATGAGACTAGGGAAAGAAGTGAAGTAAATAGAAATAACACTTCAGGTAATAGTCAAAACCTGCAAAACATGCTTTTGGAAGAATCTGAACTCTTGTTCAAAGACTGATTAGTTCTACCTGCTTCATGACATGCAACTCATTCCATAAACCTTACAAAGTTTGTAGAGTATTAAAATGTTGGTAATTCACTAATTTGGGGGACATGGTATTGAATTATTGAATTATTTTTAGTCTCATAAATGAACAGGATAGATTCAGATTGCATAATGTTTGAGGACAGGAACTTTATTTTCTTCTCACTAGCCTGGCATGTTGCCTCCAACCATTTTACTCTTTAAAATGCTATTTAAATAGCTCATGTTGAGTTGGTTGATTGGTTCAATTTGTGATATCCTGGTGACAACTGAAATCACATTTTCTCTCCATATCTGATAAGGAATAAGAAGCTAATGTGTTAAAATATAAATTATGTTGCTCTCTGCTCAATAAAATATAATATCTGCAGTTCATACTGAATTTTAGGGAAAGGTTTATCATTTGAGCCATAATTACTTTAACTTTCTATAATAGATTTAAGCTTGGCATTGGAAAGAAACAAATAACTCTTGCAAGACAAATTTTTCAACCAGAAATTGATAGAGTAGAATGTTTCTAAGGAAGCAGTTATGTACTAGAAGCCAAGTCCATTGAAAATCTACCCTGAGTGATTAGGTGAAACTCAGTTAAGATAATGTTGTTATTGTCCATGGCTCATTTGCCTGAGATTACTGGTAACCAGGATCCTGATTTGGAACTAAATTGTCTATCTAAAGGTGCTAACCTGATACACTGAGTCCCATTACCAACCTCTGCAGTATAATAGACCGTTAAATGTGAATTATGAATTTCACAATGATCAGATGATCCTTTATTTAACCTAACTTCAGTGCCTGATTTATGTTGATGTAATTGGTACAATTGTTGATGTTATCATTTACAACTATTTAAGAGAATTAACACATATTCATTTATTCACAAAGCTTTGATAAATTAGTGAGAATTAATCATTTTTATTATTCTTATTCTTCTTCTTATTATTATTATTACCTTATAACATGGGCAACAGTGAAGATTTTGTTACAGGGAGGTAATACGTTGACCAGCCCATATTGTATTTTCATTTCTCATCATCAATGATTAAACGGGCATTCTAGTTTATACTGTAAATCTTTGTGAAGTTACTTAGTATGAACTCTTCTCCTTTCCCTACCCACCTTTATTCCCATCAGGACATGCTAACAAATAAGAATCTGGACCTATAAGTTCTAATCCATGCTAAACTGGGTATGATTTATGCCAAAATAATATCACCATGAGTTGTCTCTTTTGAGCAGCTGCTTCTCTTCCCTGATAAATCCATTAGATATTACTCTGAAATATTTTTACTTCTCGAACACAGTCAGACACAGCCCTTATTTCTTCATGAAATCCATGTGTGTTTTGTTTTTAAAGAAATCCATGTTTTATCATGTCTCCACTCCAACAGAAGGATGATTGATGACAATAACTGGAAAGCATATGTGAGGACAGTAAGAGCACATATTCCTCAGCCCATTCCTGTGGTAACTTTAACCCTTATAAAAACCCCCATCCCCTGGAAATTCTTCAAGTTCAATATCTTCAAAACCCTATATAAAAACACAGAATTCTCACTCAGATGTATTGGCAAAGAGTTCTTCAGTTATTATGACATGCAAACATAGTAAAAAATATTATTTCCACTCATTCCCCAATTCTGCTCTCCTTCTACTTGGTAACAGCACCATTTCCAAACATTTTCTTTCTCTAGTGAATTTAAAAATAGATAACCATTGTGTAAGGTTTAGCTACTGGTAATATTTCCAAAGAATTCTGACAGCTATACTCACCTTTTGATAATATACCTATCTTCAAAATCTTCCCATTTAAATTCTTCAAAATTAAAGATTCTAGAATTTGAGGATTCTATGTTAAATTTCAGGGCTACTCATTTTCTAATTAAATTGAATAACTGGCACATATTACTGATTCAATATATGTTATGAATGTTATTCTTCTCATCATGATTATTTAGTTTGGAAAGAGATAAAAAGTGCTTCTCACATCTGTAGTACTACTAAGGTTTGGTTGAACTAAAACTGTCCTTCATAATATGTGTAAATTAAAAGAGGGATCTGGATTTGGCTCAGAAATGTAGAGAACTGAAAAGACCATCACTCTCCCACTTAAAAACTGTAAACAAATGATTTTCCCGATTCCAACATAAAGCTGAAGTCAGAAAGCAATCATCTCAACCCAAATCTGGAAAGAGAGCCTATAGGAAAAAAAACATGACCCAAGAATTTGCTTACCTGACACAGACACTGTGGCTTCCATATAAAGTGGTAAGAAGGATTCAGCTAAGAATGTTTTATCAAATTTCTGAATTCCAAGTGTAGGCCACAAAGTGTGAAGACTATGAGGGCTACGGATATAGGTGGATTTGTATCCCATTATATATACTTTCCTCCATGAGACTCCAGGGACTCATAAGGAAGACTGGAGGAAATGGCAAATAATAGCACCAAACCTCTTTCTTAAAATTTTAGACTTTGTGGGACAATGTGGTCTCTGTCACAACTTCTTAACTCTTCCATTGTATCAAGAAGATAGTGATAGACTACACATAAATGAAAGCGATTGTGTTTTAATAAAACTTCATTTATAGGTACTTAAACTTGAATTTCATATAACTTAATGTTCTACAAAAGATTTTTAATTTTTTTTTTTTTACCCACTAAAAAATGTAAGATCATTCGTAGCTCTCAGGCTCAGCAAAAACAAGCAGTGGTTAGGATTTGACCCATGGGCTATAGTTTGATAAAGTTTCTCTAACATTTTAAATACTTAATTTGTAAAAAGAAATTAATGAGATCTCTATTAATTTTCTATTGTTGCTTTAACAAATTACCACAAGTTGAATGGCTTACAGCAACACAAACTCATCATCTCACATTATATATATCACAAGTCTGGGCACAGTATGGCTCACCTGGTTGTCTGTTCTTGACTTTATTGGGATGAAATAAAGGTGTTGGCAGAACTTCATTTCCTTCTGAAGTCTCTAAGGAGCAATCTTTTTTCTAGCTTATTTTAATTTTTTACCAGAATTCAGCTTCAAGTGGTTGTAGGATTTAGGTCCCTATTTCCTAACTGGATATCAGTGGAGAACTTCCCCAGTTTCTAGAGACTGCCCACATTCCCAGGCTCATGGAACCCTTCAGAACTAGTAACAGCAGATAATATTCCCTCACATCTCAAATCTCTCTGACTCTTCTCTTCCTTATCATTCTGATGCATCTCTTCTTTCACATCTCTTCTATTACATTGTTCCAACTTCTTGTGCGTGTTAAGGCCCATGTGATTACACTGGGCCTACTTGAATATTCCAGGAAAATCTCCTTTTCTTAAAGTTGCCTGATTATCAACATTAATTCCATTAGTAAAGTCTCTTTTGCCACGTAAAATAACATATGCATAAACATAACACTAGGGTTTAATGAAGATCGTAAGGCGGGGAAGGGCAAAATCCTCAAGGTCCATGCCACCATATGTTATTCTGACCAAAACCACCTAGGTCTAGAGCCTTGCCAAGTTGTTAAAAGATCCAATCCTTTCACCTCTTCCATTTTTTACAGCACTATCTTTCTGCCTAAGGAGACATAAACATAAACATATACATAAAAAAAAATAACCCTGTATTAAAGTTGAGCAAGAATGCATTTATTCTTTATTTATTCAAGGATTATTCCATAATCCTTGCCAGATAGGAGGCTGCCTATTGAGCAATCCCACAAATGGGCAGCATGAATTGCAAAGGTCAGGGATATAAGCAAATATTTGTGAACTGTTGTTGCAAGAAATAATTTCAATATTGTCCTGGAAATTCTAGCTAATGCAATAAGACAAGAATAGGACATAAAAGGTATACAGATTTGAAAGGAAGACATAAAACCATCTTTGTTTACAGATGACATGATCATCTACGTAGAAAATCTGAAAGAATCAGTAAAAAAAATCTCCTGGAACTTATAAGTGATTATAACAAGGATACAGAATACAAGATTAATATACAAGTCCATCACTTTCCTGTATACCAACAATGAAAAGGGAGAATTGGAAATTAAAAACAATATTATTTACATTAGCACAAAAAATGAAATACTTAGGTAAAAATTTGTCAAAATATATACAAGATTTGTAGAGGAAAACTACAAAACTCTGATGAATAATATCAAAGAACTAAATAAATGGAGAGGTAATCCATGTTCATGAATAGAAATGTTCAGTATTGTCAAGATATCAGTTCTTCCCAAATTGATTTATTGATCCAATGCAGTCCCCATCAAAGCCCTCATAAACAACATTAAATAAATCAGCCATAATTGCAGTACAGTCAATACTTATAGTAGAATGATGTCTCCTAATGTCTGAAAACATCACATTATTTACTTTGTTGACCTTCATCTGGTGTCTCTGTAAAATGCTTTGCTCTGCATGTCACACTCCCACATACTGGTAGAAAAATATTATTTTATGTTCCAGGAAACATGTTTGCTTTTTGATGGCTTAATGGGATGCTGTGCTCCTCTTACTTCTTAGTAGTTGCACCCTGTTCTATGACCCACTAAACCCAAATTTTGTTATCCAACATTTGCCATTATAATATTTTGTGTATATTTGAGTGTGTGTGTAACATGCATAACCATGAATAGTTTATGAGACAGCAGTGTGTACATCAATTGAGATAAAATGAGTTCCCAAATATTGGTTCCCCAAACTAATTTGGTATAGTAACCACCAAATAAGGATAATCTTAAGACATATATATTATTGAGCTCTACAAATGAAATTTATATATTTTTTTAAAGATTTTATTTATTTTTTTATTTTAGAGATAGAGAGAGAGAGTGCATGCAAGGGGAGGTGAGGAGCAGAGGGGGAGGGAGAAGAATGGGGAAAGACTCTCAAGCAGACTCCACACTGAGCACGGAGCCAGATGTGGGGCTCAATCCCATGACTCTGAGATCATGACCTTAGCCAAAACCAAGAGTCAGATGCTTAACCAACTGAGCAAACCAGGCACCCTAAAATTTGTTTTTTAAGTGATAGGTGATGCCTAGGTAAGTGTATTTATCTTTAAAGCTTTCTAGGTGATTCTAAAGTCATCCAGATTGGAACCACTGTTCCAGGTCTTCTCCTTCTAACTTTAAAGGATATACAAATGCTTGGTGCCACAATCCAAGTCTTTTATTTTTCCTGAATATAGTTTCAATTTTCTACTGACAATCTGAAGTGACCAACAGCAAATGGACAGAAAAGTTTTAAATAAACAAATCAACCAACCTCAGTTTTCCCTTTTTTTAATTGTAACAGACAAAAGTAATCCATTAAAACAGTCTCCATATTAGACAACTGAAAATTATCAACTGCATGGATGTTTTAGTTTTTATTTATTTGCTTCAGCATTAATTGAATATAGTTGAATTATGAAATACAAATCATATCTGCTTGACAGTTGTGCACATAAGAAAACTGAGTGTTATTAAACATGATGTTGGGAAGATGTATACATAGGCTGTCTGGGGTCTATTCAGTTCATAAAGGCAAAGCTGATAGTTGACAAAATCACAAAGTAGATGAAATGTGTCTTTGACACACATTTATTTCCTGGATCATTACACTTCCATCGCCACCTAAGCCTGACATTTTCCAGATGTTTATCACCTTTACATGTGGCTTTGCCTTCTCATCTGTCATTGTTTCCCTAAGTGGAGACCTATCCAAGCCCAACAGCGGGACTTTAGAATACTGAAAGGGAGAATCTGAAAGAAAAACTATGCCATAATCATGAGATTTTAGGTCTCCAAATGCCAGCGACAGGATGTGGCAATTACAGAGGTTAAAGTTTCTATTCACACAGCTTCTATTATACCAGTATTCTTAAATTTTTATTCCACAATTTTTTAACACTTATGTTTTAGAGGGTTTTTTTCTTAACTTTTGGTGCTTTTAGTGGTTTCTGGCTAATTAAATCAATGTACAAAACAAATTGTGATAAAAATATAAAAATAGCCTCTCATTTATTGGGAAAATTATTAACTATTGTCTAATTATTGTTTAGAAGATTCAGAACTGTTAAATTGTCAATCACCCAAATTTATTTATATATTATATGCCATCCAAATCAAAATCCAAGAATGATATTTTGTAAGAAATGGAGTTGATGCTAAAATTTATATGGAAATACAAAACCAGACTGGTCATCTTGAAAAGGAAGAGCCAAGTTGGAGGATTTATATTTTTTGATCTCAAAAGTTACTCTAAATCTTTATTAATCAAGACAACTGGAGGCATTGCCATGAAGATAAACAAATACATCAATAGAACATAATTGACATTCCCAGAAATATGCCCAAAGAAATATTCTAATTAATTTTCAAAGAAATAGTTAAAACTAACTCAATGGGAAAATGTTAATTTTTTTCAGCAAATGCTGATGAGAAAATTTGATTCCACATGGGAAAAAAGAAAACCATGGACCCCTACATAAAATCATCCATAGAAAGTAATTTGAATTGGATTACATACACCTAAAAGTAACTGCTAAGTCTATAAAGCTTCCAGAAGAAAACATAAAAGGATGTCTTTGTGACTTGCAGTAAATAGCAATTTTTGGGAAAGGCACAAATAGTAGTAAACATAAAGAGAAAAATGATAAATTGGGCTTAATCAAAATTAAAAGGCTTAATCAAAATTAAAAATTTCTGTTCTTTGAAAGGCATTAAGAAAATGCATAGATGAGACATAGACTGGAAGAAAATATTCAAAAGTCATGTATCTGATAAGTGACTTTATCCAAAATATATAAAGAATTTCCACTGTTCAATAATAAAAGACAAAGAGTTCAGTCAAAATGGGGGGGAAATTTGGAAGTACACTTCAAAAAGAAAATATAAGCCTAAACAATAAACATATGATAGGTGTTCAACATCACTAATCATCGTGGTAATGCAAAATAAAACCACAGTAAGATTCCACCTTGCAGTTAATATAAATGCTAAAAGTAGAAAGAGGCAGGGGGAAGGGAGAGATCTCACATTGTAGAAGGTATGGAACAATTAGAACTGGAATGTGAAATGGTATAACCATTGGAAAACAGTTTGATAGTTTCTAATAAAATTACACATGAACCTACCCTACAACTGAGGAATTGAACTCATACATATTTATACAAAGTAATTGAAAACCCGAGTTCACAAAAAACTTATACAAAAATATTCATAGCAACTTTATTTATAATAGCCAACAACTAGAAACAACCAAATGTTATCACTGGGTGAATAAATAAATTGTTGTGTACCCATACAGTGGAGTACTAACTCAGTGATGAAAAGGAATGAGCGACTTACTGATTTAGGCAGCAACATGGATAAAACTAAAAACGTGTTAAAGAAAAATACCGGACATAAAAGAGGACTTATTGCATGATGTAATTTACATGAAGTTCTAGAGCTGGCAAAGAGAATCTAAAGAGCAGAAATGTTTTTTTTTTCAGTTAACTTTAAAGGAACAGTAGGGAATTCTCTGGAAGGGATTTCCATGCTCTGTATCTTGACTGGATTAGTATTATATGGTGTATTTACTTGTCAAAACTCAAATAACCATATACTTAAAATCTGTGCATTTCATTATAGATACATTATTCCTCAAA